>NC_051176.1:160145968-160445968 GCF_013339695.2 Rhipicephalus sanguineus
TGTTTTTATGGCGATGAATACATAAGCTATACGAAAGCTGAAAAAAATATTCATTTTATCGCAAGCTAAAGAAATCTTATCATTCAATATGCATGTGTGAGCTCTTCCTCCATCGCTTTTTTTTTTAGTCAAATGCAGACCATGAGGGTGACAGGTGAGTAGCGAAGCCACTTAAATCGGCGCCATCTCGTGTTCTCACGCTAGAAGTTGATAGCGCGTCCTATTTATAAATCTGGTAGTTTGTGTGAGGCGCAGGTACCAGTATCAATCTCTAACGGTAAGAGGTATTGTACAAATAACTCGACAACGCCAGGCGCCATTATAGCGCACGCCGAACACCCCACTCTAATCCACAATTACTTGCCGGTTTAACCTGTCACAAATTGATGCAAGATAGCTTAGAAATGGTTTCGATGGCTACAGTGGGGTTGTGACAGCACTCTCACTTCCTCTATGTAACTATACACACGAAATAAAGTTGAAGTTTCGTTAACGTGGGAGAGAAGAAAGAATTGAATGCTTTGAGCTGGGTTGCATTTACCACATAGCCGTATTAAATATTACTCGAGGTAACATTCTGACAAATATTTATGCTATTTACATTAACTGCTCAATCAAAAGAGATATCCGATGGGTCCCGATGGAAGATTTGGCGCACGTCATGCGAGGACCCGCCCGCATAAACAAAAAAAAAAAGAAGAAGAAGAGGATGTCGCGCGGTGAATTCCGACAATTTTCGCACAGGAAAGCGGAACTGAACTGTCGGAGAGTGCAGCTGACACGCTTTTGGTTGACACCCACAAGTGACGTGATGATTATGCCTCACGGTCCCATGAGCATGAAGGGAGCGAGATGGCGGCCCAATGAGCAGGCGGGTTGGTTTTGCATTTGTGCATTGAGCTCTTCGCATAATGTTTATCACGCCTTCCGTCTGGGTTTATCACAAACCGAGGTCTCGTGATTAAATAGATTATTTGTGCGCTCGCGTATTTACTTGTCTAATTACTACACTGCACGTTTCCAACGCAGCACGCCGCTGTGGTAAGAACAATCCAGAGAAAACAACTCAGTTGGCTCATCCTCCCTATATTGAGGAAACTTGGAGCGCATTTCGTGGAACACCCGGCATAAGTTCAAATGCTGTTTACAAGACATTCCTTCTGTTTGTCCGCACGAACTTGTAGTGCCCATTTTTGATTGCTTGTAGATGGCTTGTAGATTCCGCTGTAGTGAGCACTTAAGAATTATGATATGGAATGAATAAGAAACAGTTATTCTATGTTAACGTAAATCTCGCTCAATCACTTACAGGGGACCCTTCTCGTGGAAAGGAAACCCACCAACCAATCAGGATAGGCTAGAGTGCCTATGGATGACATTCCCAAATCATGGCAGGCTATTCACCGCCATTTCTAAAAGTCATTGCATATTATCAGTATTAACATACGGGACTGAAACTTGGAGGATAGCCGAGAAGAAAGACCGCGCAGCGTACGGTGGAAAGAAAAATTATAGGCACAGGATTAAGAGGCCGGAAGACAGCAGAATGGATCAGAGAACAAACAGGGGTAGCGGATGCTCTAGTTGACTTCTTGCGAGAAACAATGTACCTGGGTGGGGCACGTTCAGCCCAGTGCTGACAACCGGTGGCCAGTGAAGACGACGGAATGGATACCAAGAGATGGGAAACGCAGCCGAGGACGGCAAAGGGTAAGGTGGGGCGATTAAATTAAAAGGTTCACCGGAAGTAAAATGGACTCCGCTCACTTGGGATAGGGTGGATTGGAGATCTTTGAGAGAGGTCCTACAGTGGGCATAATACAGCCTGAGGAAGATGGTCATAGGGGCAGTGTAGAATGGATATGCAATTAAGCGTTCCTTACACCTGGTTAGAATGATTTCCAAAGGCTTCGTGCGGTACGATGTATACTGGCAAGCTTTAATTTTGTCGCCGTCATCCTAGAAGGCGTATTCAGTAGACAGTCAAATCTGTGTACCTCAGCTTCTCGAATTTTCTACAAATTGAAAACATTATTCGGTGTTCCTTCGCTTGTGTCTCCTTTTCGCGCTGTTTTTCCCATTTACAAATGTGTTACCAACTAGCCCAACGAACCACACTTCTGAAATACAATGGGCTTTTAACGAATGAATGAATGACCGCGGCTTTAACGATGGTTTGTCAATTCCTGTGCGCGTCTTATTATGTCAAGGAGCCAGCATAGCTATCATATCGCTCCCTACGATCTATGTACAACTGGAACAGCTATGTAGAACTGGATCTATGTAAACAAACTAGAAGAAAAGCTCTTTCGTTTTATTTACCATCATGTGTGCCAAATTTATGTTACACTGGTTTCTTATGACAGCCTCATGTGACTATGCCATAAGCACTAAAACTCTCAGGGCTATCGCTTTTGTGTGTGTGTGTGTGTGTGTGTGTGTGTGTGTGTGTGTGTGTGTGTGTGTGTGTGTGTGTGTGTGTGTGTGTGTGTGTGTGTGCGCGCGCGTGTGTGTGCGTGTGTGTGTGTGTGCGTGTGTGTGTGTGTGCGTGTGTGTGTGTGTGCGCGTGTGTGTGTGTGTGTGTGTGTGTGTGTGTGTGTGTGTGTGTGTGTGTGTGTGTGTGTGTGTGTGTGTGTGTGTGTGTGTGTGTGTGTGTGTGTGTGTGTGTGTGTGTGTGTGTGTGTGTGTGTGTGTGTGTGTGTGTGTGTGTGTGTGTGTGTGTGTGTGTGTGTGAAGTATAATGAGATCGCCTAAGAACTTCGAGTTTTTTTTTTAGGCACCTGCATATTAATAGCTCAATATTCATTCAGAGAGTTGCTTATGTCTCTTTACCACGTTTCAGCCTTTTTTCTGTATTATTACGTGCGCCGCCGCTAACACGAGACGTCTGGAAAAAGAAAATATTTTCTACATTTAGAGTAGCCTAATTGTAAGTGCATTTGTTGGAATACGAACCATGTATACATTTTTAGGGTGGCTTGAATCAAACAATCACGTTGACAGATTTAAAAATCGTGCACGGCAGCACGCGAAGGCTGAACCTTCACGCATACCAGCGCTACCCGGCTTCTCTGTAGCGACCTAATTTTCTTTACACTCGTTCTTTTGGGAGTCATAATCGGGCTACCGTGATTTTCTTCTTTTTTTTTTTTTTTTTTGAAAGTGGTACGGAGTAAAGAACACTTCTCACTTCTCGAATGTCGTGGAATCTTGTCAAGAAATCTAATCGGCAAAATCTAAGCTATAAGCCCGAAATTGGAAGCGCCCTCACGCACCCGTATTGGCCCGCCGATCGAGAGAACGCGTAAAAGAGGAAAAGAAAACAAACAGTCGCACCGCCGCCAATACATGCACGAGGCATCCCTGGAATCGCGCCGGGAAATAAACGTGATACGCGCGACTATGCGAGCGCCTTCACTTCTGTATGGAATAAAGAACAGGCAGGCAGTTTGTGGCAAAAGAAGATGGTCGTGAGGGAAAGTGAAATGAAGAAGGACCAAGCGAAAAGCATCCACCCAAAGCGGAAACGAACTCGCACTACTTTTTTTTTTGTCTGTTCACTCAGAGGTATGATTGCTTCCTCGACTGCTTTGTTTTTGGGTAGGGCTACGCAGCCAATCTCCGATCGAAGATGCAAACCAAACAAACGCACAAACAAACAAGAACCTACGTGCGCAACAGAACCAAACCGGAAGAAGTTATACTTTCTCACTTCCTAGCGAAAACCGAACATGCTGCCATTTCCGCCCACCGTTTCTGTAGCCTCCTACAACAAGCAAGAGGTGATAACTCGAGTCTTTTCTCTTTCTTGAGATTTCGCTATCTCGTGTGCTAGAAAGCCTCCGTATCGCGACGTGCAAACGTGCTGTCCTCAGCTCCCGAGGCGGTTCAGTTTCGCGTTTGTCTGCTTGTTTGTTTGCTTGTTTGTTTTTTGTTGTTTGTTTGTTTGTTTTTCTTTGGTTTAAGTTAAATGGTCGACTCGTGAACGCGCAGGCAACAGCCTACGCCGCGGGGTACCGCTACCGACACCTGTTCAGTAGGTTACGTCGAGCATGAAGTCGATGCTACGAGGTCAACAACGTTGCTTAGAACATGCAGAGAGCAAGCCGTAAGATATGACCGCATAGTGAAACATGCACAGAGAAAGAGGGCGAACACTTTTTTCTTCGAATTCAGTCTTAACCTCCTCCGATATGAAATGTGCACGGTGTGCCGTATGTACGCAATTTTCAGTGCGGGCAGTCACTTCGTGCTCCAGCCAGAGGGAATTCTCTTTCTTTTCATTGCAACCCACCAGGTATTTAAAAAAAGCGTGGAGACACACAGCATCACTGAGGCACTGTCATATGTAGGCAGTGCTGTAGCTATTTTTAGGTATTCTTGTAGATAAAATTAGTTTAGGTGTTTTATATATATATATATATATATATATATATATATATATATATATATATATATATATTATGACGTCTTGGTTGACGCGACGTTTATTAGACTCAAGGCCTCGGAAGAGAATGGGCCGAGCGCGCACACACCCGATGAAGATGGCAATGACACGCGGTGATGATGAGGACAGAGAGACAAACGGATGATGATGATTATGATAATGCACAGATGGGAAATAAGCACATAACTAGTGCCCACACTAATTTCCCCCACGTGTAAGCGGACATCCTGGCCGCTGCAAGTCAAGGTGACGAGGAACGTCGCGTGAAGGGTTTCATGCGAGAAACGTGCACAGTCTCGGTGCTGCGGTAACGGCGGTCTGTTGGGAGTACAAGTGGTGTCACACGATAATTAACAGGCGAAGTCTGTTCTAGAACAATGTACGGCCCGATGAAGCGTGGTTGAAACTTGTCACAGAGGCCAGGAGTGCGAATAGGTGTCAAAAGCAGCACCTCGTCACCAGGTCGACAAGATACAACACGATGGGATGCGTCGTAAATGATCTTCCGCTCTTGTTGTCTCGCGTCTGTGTTGATGCGAGCATGATGGCGGGACTGGGCCAGTCGGGAAATGTAGTCTTCGCTGGGAGACTGAGTTGAATTACCATGGCTATTGAAGAGGGAAACGTCGAGAAAGGTAGCAGGGGGACGTCCGTAAACGAGGTAGAACGGCGAGTAGCCAGTTGTGCGCTGAACGGCCGTGTTGTAGGCGAAAGTGAGGAATGGTAGCAGGGTATCCCAGTTCTCGTGGTCTGGTTGGATGTAGACGGCTATCATGTCAGCAAGAGTACGATGAAACCTCTCGGTGAGACCATTGGTCTGAGGGTGGTAGCTTGAAGCTGTCTTGTGAGTAGTTCCGAAAGCGCGCAGTACTTCATTTAACATTTGTGTCAGGAACACCCTTCCACGGTCGCTAAGCAGTATACGAGGAGCCCCATGACGCAGTATTGTGCCGTGGAGAACGAAGTCAGCAACCTCGGCAGCTGAGCCAGTAATCACAGAGGTTGTCTCGGCGTAGCGCGTCAAGTGGTCTACGGCGGTCACTATCCATCGTTTGCCAGTAGATGTGACGGGAAGAGGCCCGTAAAGGTCGACACCTACAACCTCGAATGGCAGTGTGGGGCACGGAATTGGCCGTAGAGTTCCAGCAGGTGCAGATGTCGGGAGCTTACGGCGCTGGCATGGGAAGCAGGAACCGACGTACCGCGCTACGCTAGTATAAAGGCCGGGCCAGTAGAAACGACACCGAATGCGGTCAAGAGTTTTTTGAAAACCAAGATGACCAGCAGTCAAATCATCGTGGAAGGCTTGAAGCACATGAAGTCGAAGAGCGCGTGGTAGCACAGGAACCCAGCGTTGACCGTCGGGATGGTAAATGTGGCGGTAAAGAAAGCCATTTTCCAGCTTAAATTGCACCAGTTGACGACGAAGTCGCGCGTTAGGTGGATGGGAGGCTCCCGAAAGGTGGTCCATAATACGCCTGCAGTATGGATCGGACAGCTGGCGGGAGCGAAATGTTGGCTTGTCGTCCGAGAAGAGATGGCCTATTGAGGCGAGCGTAGGAACTGCGGTAGAAGTGACGGCCGAGGTCTCGCCAACGCTGATCTGGGTAGTAGGAAGCGGGCAGCGAGAAAGAGCGTCGGCGTCTTGATGTTTTCTTCCAGACTTGAAAATTATGTCAAAGTCATACTCCTGCAGGCGTAGAATCCACCGACCCAAGCGTCCGGACAAGTTCTTCAGAGTGGAAAGCCAGCATAAGGCGTGGTGGTCCGTAACAATTGTGAAGTGACGGCCGTGGAGATAGGGACGGAACTTCTGTACCGACCAAACCACAGCCAAGCACTCCTGCTCAGTTATCGTGTAGTTCTTTTCGGCAGCGGTGAGTACGCGACTGGCATATGCAACCACTCTCTCTTGTGAAGAGGTGTCGCGTTGCAGAAGAACGGCACCTATACCGCGGCCGCTAGCGTCTGTATGAAGGATAGTCGGTGCGGCTTCGTCAAAATGGCAGAGAACTGGTTCGAACGTGAGGGCGTCCTTTAACAGGTCGAAAGCTGTTTGGCATTCTTCAGACCACCGAAAGGGGACGTCGGAAGCAAGTAGCTGGTGCAGTGGAGCAGCTATTGAGGCGAAGTTCTGGATAAACCGACGAAAACAGGAGGCGAGGCCAAGGAAACTCCGCAACTCCTTCGGTCTTTCCGGGCGCGGAAAGCGAAGAACCGCAGCAATCTTGTCAGGGTCTGGACGAATTCCATCTTTGCTAACGACGTGTCCCAAGACCTTGATAGATTTGCTGGCGAAACAGCATTTCTTAGTGTTGAGTTGGAGACCAGCGCCGGCAAGGCACGTCAACACTTCATCTAAGCGTTGCAGGTGCTGAGGAAACGTTGACGAAAAGATAACAATGTCGTCCAGGTAGCAAAGGCAAGTTTTCCATTTGAGGCCACGCAGCACGGTGTCAATCATGCGATGAAAAGTCGCGGGCGCGTTGCACAGCCCGAAAGGCATCACGTTGAATTCGTATAGACCGTCGGGGGTTGCAAACGCCGTTTTCTCTTCGTCGCCTTCATGCATGGGAATTTGCCAGTATCCTGAACGCAAGTCGAGGCTTGAAAAGTATTCCGCGCCTTGTAGGGAATCTAGGGCGTCGTCAATGCGTGGCATTGGGTACACGTCCTTGCGGGTGATCTTATTGAGCGCCCGGTAATCCACGCAAAAGCGCACAGAGCCATCCTTTTTACGGACCAAAACGACTGGAGAGGACCAAGGGCTAGCTGAGGGGCGTATTACCTCACGTTTGAGCATGTCGGCAACGTTTTCTTCTATAATTTTTCTCTCAGCAAGAGACACGCGGTAGGGTCGGCGGTGTACAATAGATGTTCCGTCTGTCTGAATTCGATGCGCTGTAGTGGTAGTGCGGCCCAACACAGACGAGTAGACATCGAAAGAACTTGCGTGTTTCTGTAACAATGCGAGCAGCTGCTGCGTCTGTGAAGCTGTCAAGTCGTTGCTGATGGCCGCGGTAAAGGCGGAGGAAGAAGAACGCTCCCCGATGGAAAGGTCTTTAGATGAGACGGCTTGCAGGGGCATGACGAATACAGGGTCGTGGTCGGCAACACGGGCCACCGTAGTGTTCTGTGCCAATAGAATCTTCTCCGATGTTGAATTTACGGCGGTGATGAGAGCAGACCCATTGCGAAAACGAACGACACCGGACGGAAGAAGTATGCCTTGACGAGTGCAAAGTGATGAAGGGGAGACCAACACGTCGCCGTGGTAGATGTCGTTGGACGTAATGGTGACAATTTGTTCGTGGAGTGGCGGCAGTTCGGTGTCTTCCGCAGCGATCAGACGAAGTGGCTTCTGGGTGTCGTCGTCGAGCATGAAGTCGGTGTCAGTGAGGTGGACGACGCGTTGGCCACAACAAATAGCCGCGGAAGCAGATGAGAGAAAATCCCACCCTAAGATTAGTTTGTGAGAGCAACGGGACAGGACAGCAAACTGGATGTGATGACGGATACCGTCGATAAAAACACGAGCTGTACAAAAAGCGGAAGGGCGAATGATGTTCCCCTGGGCAGCGACTAACGTGGGTCCATCGTAAGGCGTCATCACTTTGTTCAAACGTTGACACAAATCAACACGTATAACAGAAAATGTCGCACCCGTGTCCACCAAAGCATCGACATGCACTCCTTCCACTACGACAAAGACCATGTTGCACGGGCCTGATGGAGGAATATCAGTCCTGACTTGGAATGCAGTTTTCCCCAAAAAAACTGCATCACCTAGTTTTCCGACTGATTATCGGTGGCGAATGAGGCAGGCCGAAGTGGAGAAGAGGAGCGGCGAAATGGCGAGGGTGAGCGGCGTCGTGCGGATCGGCTGTTCCGTGGTGGATTCGACGCGGGCGGAGATGGAGACCGGTGCGGGGGCGACGAGTAACGCTGACCATGATAAGAGGCCCCAGACGAAAAATCCCGTTCACGCATGTCGTAACCTCGACGCTCGTCCTGCTGGCGTTTTCGGCAGCAACGAGAGATGTGGCCGCGATACCCGCAGTAGTAGCATACTGGGCGGGACGGGCGCCACGGTGGTGAGTAGAAGGCGTTCAGAGCACTTGGAGATATTGCGGTCAGGTGGGCAGGTGAAGGGTCAGGCAGCGCCGAGCGGAAGGGGACAGGGGGCGCAGCAGCAATTGACGTGTATGGTGGTAGCGGCAAAGTCGTTTTTACGTCGCCGGTAGGCGCGGCGGCAACTTGGGCGTAGGTTGGTATGGGCCGAGGAGCAGGTGGCTGTACATGCGCAGGGGAGGTCATGGATGGGAGTTCCTCCCGGATGATGTCGCGCAAGGCCGGTCCAGAAGACTGTATAGAACACGGTGACGGAGGCGAGAAGCCCATCGACTGTAGTTCTTCCCGTATTATGTCCCTTATGAGGTCACGGAGATGTTTATGAGACGTAGAGTGGTGTTCACCAATGTCTGGTTGTAGACGAACCGAGTCCAGGGCATCGAGGCGCTGACAAGTCGTGACGACGTCAGCGATGGTAGTTGGGTTCTGTGCAGCGAGGGCATGAAAGGCAACAGCCCCTATGCCCTTCAAAATGTGGCGTACTTTGTCCGATTCGGGCATGGACGAATTGACACGCCGGCATAGCGCAAGAACATCCTCGATGTACGACGTGTACGACTCGCCGGGATGTTGTTGGCGAATATCGAGGGTCCTCTTCGCGACGGCGGACCGAATGGCCGGTGTGCCAAAAACATGGCGGAGCTGCCGCTGGAAGGTCGCCCACTCGGGTAAGTCAACGACGTGGTTGAAGTACCACGTCTTCGCGACGCCGGTTAGATAGAAAGGGACGTAACGCAGTTTGGCGGCCTCGTCCCACCGATTAGCGGCGCTCACGCGGTCGTAGTCATCGAGCCAGTCTTCGACGTCTTCTCCACGAAGACCAGCGAAGAGCGGGGGGTCACGGTGGTGGCCTTGTATAATAACAGGAGGCAATGCTTGCGGCGGAGCGGTAGAGACGGCATCAGCGCCGACAGGCTCGTTCTGCGACATGCTGCCGGACAGTGGGGGCAAGCGGCGGCCTGAACGAAGCTCCAGGAGGTAGAGCGGGCTGGGAGAGGACCGAGGACCAAAAATCCACCTCCACCACGTATGACGTCTTGGTTGACGCGACGTTTATTAGACTCAAGGCCTCGGAAGAGAATGGGCCGAGCGCGCACACACCCGATGAAGATGGCAATGACACGCGGTGATGATGAGGACAGAGAGACAAACGGATGATGATGATTATGATAATGCACAGATGAGAAAGAAGCACATAACTAGTGCCCACAATATATATATATATATATATATATATATATATATATATATATATATATATATATATATATATATATATATATATATATATATATATATATAGAACTATTTCCGATTTCTGAACACGGCATTGCTTCACCCCGTCCTTGAATAAGAGAACCTAGGGCTCCATCCAACAAAAATAGCTGGAACACTGGACATATCGAACACTAAGCAGCTCAAAACACCCCAAGGAGTTGGCCTTTCCTCACGGAATGGGAATTTCCCGCATGCATTTGAAAGAGTAGGTGGTGCGATAAGGAGAGCGCCGCGTGGAGCGAGTAGAAACTACCGCTTGCCAACACGTGTTTTCCCGCATGATGAGTCTCGTTGCGCCGCCGGTCCGTTGTGTGCGGTCACCGTTCGCTAATCTGCTCGTTTTGTTAACGTGATGGCTGCTGTAAAACAAAAGAACCTGCTGTTCTCCGCAAAGCTGGCGATAATCAATACAGTCGAACGTGGGGAAGCGAAGCCTTACGTCGCCGCTGTGTGCATCATCCCAAGAAGCACGCTGAGAGCGATTTTGAAAAACCAGACCAACAATAGGGTCAAGGCGGACTAGACGCTTCCGGCGCCCGACGATTAAGCATAGCTGTGTATGAAGATGTTGAGGCGCTATTTATATTGATATCGCATTTTCTCGTGTATAATCCGCCCCTGAATGTAACCTTACGTTCCCAGCTACAAACCACGGAAACGGAACGCTAAAAAAAAAAAAAAAAAACGCGCGTATTACCGTGAAAGTGTCTCCTTTACAATGTTGTGAGCAGTGCTGGGAAGCCAACTCGCGCACCGATATTCGCACTGCAGAGGCAGTTCCATTAAAAGATGTATATCGAACTGATTACTGTGTGTCTATTCTATTATATATATATATATATATATATATATATATATATATATATATATATATATATATATATATATATATATATATATATATATATATATATATATATATATATATATATATATATATATAAACAAGGATTCACGTTATTAGCGGTTCGGCTGGTGGGCCGGCCTCCGTCAAAATGAATGCACTACATGTTAGAGGGAGCCCCGCCACGGTGGTCTAGTGGTCATGGCACTTGACTGCTGACCCGAAGGTCGCGGGATCGAATCCCGGCCGCGGCAGCTGCATTTTCGATGGATGCGTAAATACTTGAGGCCCGTGTACTTAGATTTAGGTACACGTTAAAGAACCCCAGGTGGTCGAAATTTCCGGAGCCCTCCACTACGGCGTCTCTCATAATCATATCGTGGCTTTGGGACTTAAACCCGAGATATTATTATTATTATTATTATTATTATTATTATTATTATTATGTTACAGGTACTATTTATAGGTGTGTAGCTTCACACTGTGGCCCAGTGCACCACAATCAGACGCTCTGCGCATCGCGCACAACAAGTTATAGGCGCATGGTGGACACAACACTGCGAATAACAATAGCAAAAACAAAGATATCACGTTCGACAAGAAACCGCGTCACTGGCCAGTGAGATACCGCGAGACATGGACAACGCACGTACCACATTCATTGGCGCCGTGCAAGGCCTACATAGCAAAGGAGTGCACTCTGCAAATAGGATCGGGGAAGAAAGAAAGAAAAAAAAAAACCCCAACATTTTCCCGAAAGAATGAATGTCCAAACCAACAAAGGTAAGTTTGTGCCAGCATGGAAGTGTGCACTGTATACTATGAAAGCACGCTAGCCAGCTTACCCGCGCTTTCGTTTAAACCACTATAAACCGTGTTGAACTTGTGAATTAAAAATGACTCGCGCGTTTCGCGCTTGTAATGTGACGTGAATCCCGATTCCGATATAGTCGCCGTAAGTGATTGAAAGGTATGTCCGGTGCTGGCGATGTGCATTGGCAAATCAAGCATGGAGTGCACATGCGCCTTGTGGTTGTTAAAACGGTAGCGAAATGCATTTTCGGTTTGACCGGTATGCTGCAACTTGCAGATTGAGCACTCAAGCAAGAAAGCTACATTATCTGTCTCACACGTAAAATCGCCACGAATTTGCAAGTTAAAGTCATCCGAATGCAAGTTAAGTGCATACTTTACATCGAGGTTTGCGACATGGGTGGCAACCAGCGTGTGGAATATAGTTATTTCGAATTTTCGAGGACCTAAGAATATCCTGCAAATTCCTACAACGCCGATACACGGCGCGGGGTGGCCCTGGAAAAACTTTAAGTGCTCGCTTTGAGTCAACATGTTGCAATGTTTCTTCAGAATTGCTGCTACATTAGGCACTGACGCGCTATGCGTGAGTTCAAAGTTAGCGCTATTGATGCTACGGGGACGTTTCTCTGCGTTGATAAGCGTTTTACGGTCAAGCTTGTCTGCGCGTGCCACTGCGTCATCGATAATATGACCGGGGTACTTCTGTTTTAGAAGGGAAACACGTAGTTTATTGCAGTTGGCGCTGAAGTCTGCTTGCTCTGAGCAAATGTGTTTCAAACGGACTGCTTGACTGTATGGGATGCTTGATTTACAACGTTTAACATGACTACTATTGAAATGAAGATATTACTGTCGGTCAGTAGGCTTCTGATAAAGCTTGGTAAATAAGTTACCGTTTCTTAGGCATATAGCAGACGCGCAGGAAGTTAATAGTTTCCGCCGAGTAGGCGTGCGTGAAGGATATGAATGGATGAACGTTATTAAAATCTGATATAAATGCGAGAAGTTGAGATTCACCATGAGGCCAAATAAAGAAGATGTCGTCAATGAATCTTTTGTAGCATAGCGGTTTAAAATGGCGACGGCCGTTATATATATATATATATATATATATATATATATATATATATATATATATATATATATATATATATATATATATATATATATATATATATAAGACGCCTTCTAGTTTCGCAAAACCGGTTGTCGATGTCTTTCCTGAGGCACGTTAATAGGAAACACTCTTCGCCACTTTCCAGGATCCCGGTATCTATGCAATGGCAAAATCGCAAGATGAAGACCGACAACAGAGTGGTACTACTAACTAGCTTAACTGAGAGTTGATTGACATTAAAAATATATACATGCGCTCACGAAGAGGTGAGTTAGAAAGAAAGAAAAACGTATATGTGACTCAGCACGAAGAATAAATAAGTTTTACGACTGCGAAGATGTTAAGGATGCTGTCCAATATTTTTTTTCTTCTCAGTTTTTTTGTGTATTTTAGTGTTCACCAGCATCAGTGAGTTGCAAATAGCGCAGTATTTTTTGCCTGTCCTACCACTGTCTGGCATTTGTTGATTTATTAATTCGTTCTTCGTGCCAGTCGGCTCAAGCTGAAGATGTTTCTTTACCACGGCAAGGTAGATGTCTTAGCTACAGGTAATGGCGTGCGCTGCACCACACTCGCGGTCCCCGACGTCCTTCTATGCCATACTACTAGATCGTTGCGCTCGATCTTTCCAAGCGCCGTCGTTCTCTAACGTGACTTCAAGAAAGATCCATATATTCAACTCCTATTCCTTCCACATCACCTTCCTCTGGTAGACACGTGCTCATGCGCGTTACCTCGTTCTATTTGAAAACCTTAGGAAGAAGCTTCAGCCCGCGAGCTCTAAATACACCTATAGATACACGGGAACTGAGAAAGTGTTTTCCTCAACAAATATTGCACCGAATTTGATGAGGCTCGTTGTATTTGAAAGAAAAAGTCAGAATCTAGTGACCGCAGGAACCCAATTTATACTTTCTTATTTAGGTCGCAATAATTTTATCAAAGTTTTTGGAAGCAGCGAAATTTCACAAATACGAAGCTATCAAGTATACAGCTGTAAGAAATTATATCATATTTCTGTAAATTTCACCTATGGATACATTTAGAGCGAACAATATTTACGCGTAATACACCTCTCTAACGTTAACCATTAATATGTTAGTGGTACTTTTGAAAACCCTAGTCTAGCATACTAATGTGTTCGCATACGCTGTAAATTCGCATATTTAATTTTCCGGTTTATGACGCTCTAACTGATGCAATTCACAAAACCTCGGTATCTGTTCTTGGTGCAAAACTAGGAATTTCTGAACATATTGCTTCAATTTCTTGACTTACCGATTTCCATCAATTCCTTTAAACACTGCACGCCCTAACTGAATTTTTTCTTCAAAGAATCACTATAACTTCTGTTTCTCCATTAAGCGCAACAAACTTTATTCAAAGCAATCCAGAGGCTGCCTCATAAGTTCATTTCGGCGTTTCGCATGTGCTTGAATAGGTGGCATTGTAGCAGGCGACACTTATGTCAGCCGCAGTTTCAAAGCATATTGAGTATTTACAGAAATCATGGACGCCTTGTGTAGTTTCAGCCTCCTAGTTCTTCATACACGCAGTAACAGTTTACAACTTTTAAAAACAAAGGCTAAAGGCCCAACGTGAGCTGTATAAGTCTAAACTAACACATACACAACCTTTATTCGACTCTTAAACGATCGGTATCTGATTCATCACTCACACAGCGAGACTTTGAATTGAGTATCTTGACACGGAAACGACAGCCCGGAGGTAACTTGAAAGAATACTCCGAAACGAAATTTTTATTATTGGCATCGTGGCCGAACATTACGGAGAGACTATTGGTTGACGATTGCAGCAACTTTATCATCTAGATTGCTTTCATCGCGCAGCTAAAGAGCGAAGGACACCTTTTGAAATGGAACTTAGTGAGAAAATAGGACATCTTTGTCATTTTCATTCTTCTGTAAAATAATGAAAACGCCATTTCATGCAAATCGTCGCTAGTCTTCTGGAGTGCAAAATTAAGTGCTAATTTGCTGCCGTTTCTGGTGACCCCTACATAACAACCTCGTTGTTTGGTAAAATTCATTCTCTTAATGAACTGCCAACGATGCGGCGATGTGTTAGTTTGGAGCAAATACTGTCGCATACCGTCTGAAATGGGTAAAAACACAGCGAATCTCTGGATGAAGTCGAAGGTTCAGCTTGGTCATATCACTGGCACTGCATGTTTCTTCTTCATACGATAATGCCCAGCCGACAATGTTTCGTTTGAATATACCTTGAATTTTGTGGTCTTGTCTCGAAGCCATTATTAAACATGAAGTTGTCGCCATGTGTGTAACGTAAGAGGAATGAAACGTGTCATTGAGAGATAGTGAACCCAGGAACTTCACAGCCGGCAATATGCACGATTATAACCATAAATATCGCCAACCTTGGATAAACTCCCACGTTTTCGTGTATCAAGCATTGCTCGCGCATACGTTTTTTTTTCTTTATTTATTTATTTTTTATCAGCTTGTTTGGGGCAGTGTTTTGTCCGTACAAGTAAGTTTCGCGATGCAGGCAAATTTCCCGAAGCGTTGCCAGCGCTCGTCGATAACAGGGGGTCATTACCCAGCGGCAAGAGGTTGGCGTGTTCTTGAGCGTCGAGCGGGCGGCCAACTCGCGAATGACCGATGGCAGCAAGGCAGCGATCTATCAAAGTAATCTATGCCTGTCGAAAGATCACACGAAGACAGGATCGATTACAGGGCGCTGTAGCTCGAATTGAGATGCGAGAGAACAGATCACTCACTCGATTTACTCGCTGAACGTTCTCGCGAAAGGTCTGCCACACGATGAAAGATAATACTGCAAAGAAGAAGCGCAGTGGGCAGCGAAGGAAAGCATGAGAGGGGACGGCACGCGGGAACGAAGAAGCGCCAGATGTCGCTCCTCTCTTTCCTATCTTGTCTCTTCGGCTACGTGCAAGAAAAGGGCAAAAGCGAAAAGCGACACCCGGGCAGCGCGTGCGAAGAATTCAGAATGACCGGGTAGCGCAATGGGAACCATCGAGCTCAGCCGTAATGCTTACCGTGCGTCCGTATCTACAGCTAACGCAAAGCGCCTCACGAACGAATGGCGAAATCAGTCATATCAGGGTCGTCACAGAGGTGAGCTCAATGTTAAAATTAAAACATCAAGCTTGATCCGTTAGAGTGATTAACCGTTAACACTCACTGACGTCAACTAATCGGCAGGTCGGTGGTATATTACGATCCCTTTTCGAGCTTGAAGTCACGGGTTCGATTACCGACAGTGATACGTGGGTAGAACTTGAATATCTTCCCAAGGTATCATTTGAATGGATCCCGCTCAAGAATTTCAAATGGTGAAAATTTGACCGGCACTTTTTATTTATGGAGCGGCATTTTCTGCGTGTTATTTGGCACAAGAGCAAGATCATGAGACGGGAAACGCCACACCGTCACACTATCCCAAATCAACCTCCAATCGGTGCAACCTCCAGTCGGTACACCTAACTCATACATGAAAGATACTTTGAACATGGCGGCGTCCCTCCTTTAAAAGAGTGGCACCAACCTAGACGAAGTTGCATTCTAGACACGTAAGCAGATATTCCCGCTTGAACACAGCTGGTTTGTAGGAAGCAAGCAAACATGCGCCTGCCTGCCTGAACCCCCCCTCCCCCCCCCCCTTCATTATCGTGTTCTCTTAATGCAGTTTGATGGCAATGTTGTTGCAATTCATTGAAGGTATACCGAAACCGTGACAGCGCATGTCGCGATATCTTTCATGAATAAAACATGGCGATTGCTATGCGCCGTGTCGCAGACGTGCTCGCGGGAAGCCCCGTGAAAGTTAAGGTATGAGGCCAAGCGAAAAAAGCGTTTTTTTTTTTCGAAATGTCTTTTTTTTGGGGGGGGGGGGAGGAGCACGTTAAATGAGCAATTTATTGCCCATGATTTTGCTTCATAAAGTTTCTGTCTACGTCGTTTCTTTCAAGAGATACAAGCAAAATTGTTAGACCAAACATCATCCACGAAACCGAAACTGAAAGTGCCAGTCTTGTGTGCATCATCATTAGCTTGTTCTGTAGTATTTTGTTGGTTATTGAACCCTTATATCAAGTGTGAACATGTAATAATGCTCTAATAGCATTGTCAACAAATCATGTTTAATCATAGAAGTCAAACTTCTCACCAGGTGGACGCGCAACGACGTAGGTGTGTTGTTTACGCACAAGGACACGTATGTGAGCCTGTCATCAAATTTGCTTTGTATGACGCTGTGTGTCCTTTCAGTAATGGGAACAGAAGCACATTTGATATCTTTAAGCAAGCTGGTATCGAGCCTGGCCTCTACACTGCAAAAGCTTTCCTCACAAATGATCGGAACCGCATCGTGAAAGCATCCCGTCACGGCACTGGTGCTGCAAAGCAAGCTAGAAAAAGAACATGGCAAGTTGCCACTCGAGCAAATTGCACGCAAGAGTAAGGTCTGGGATGGAACTAGCTACAAATATGGAGGATTCTAGCACTCCTGATCACCTTGTGTAAGCGCTGCACCTGTTTCAAATCTTTTTTGTTGATTTTCTCAGAACTGATTTTTTCGATATTTTTCCGTACGAGAACAATCATAACTGTTTTGCTAATAAAGGTTTTTCATTAAAACTTGGCACACCTGCTTATCACATTGGTGGGTGTTCAATGAACCTCAATAAGCAAAATCGTGCCACAAGATTTAATATGGCTGCCTGTTATACGAAGCTGCCCCTAGTGTAAATGCATAATTATTTGGTTATTTAATCACTGTCTTTTTAATATTCAAATCATCTCATCTGTTTCAAGTTCATTGCACAATCCAAAGCTTCGGTTGTGTCCCTACAAAAAATCAGGTTCTTTTATCGAGTGGAATTTCAGTTAGGATTGTTCGCGTAAGGCCCACTTTTCATTAAATTTTTAATTATGAAAAATTAACAAAAAATAGGGATTTCTTTATAATGCTCACGTGTGCCTAAAAAGGTGTGATATGTAATGTAGACTACTAATCTCTATAGTGCCTTATCGCTTTTAAAAAAATAAAATTCCGGCACTTGGCCTCATATCTTAAGCGTCCGCATATTTCGACGTCCAGCTTCGATGCACTACTTATATTTCTTCATCTTCGTTACGACTCCGGTCACGAAGATCAAAAATATAGCGGAGAGCCCTTGACCAAAAGTGGTCGCTCTATATGACCAAAGCATCAGCGATGACGTAGGTCGAGCATCCTCAGCAGTTCGCATGCATGCGATCGCGCATTAGGGCGCTCCAAGTTGGTGCGTACATTCCGCTGGCACTAATGCGTCTTTTGAATTCCGCTAAGGCATCTAATGTCTCATTTCACCGGTGCTTACACGATGCCGCCTTTTCAAGCCTTGCACGTTGTTGAATCCGTGTCACGCCTGGCGGCAGTGCGCAGAGGTCATGGGCTTATATTGCTCATATAGCTCTCCGCGAAGCAGTTGTCAAGAATCTTACTAGGGCGAGGTTGGACAGAGTAGGCATCAAAGCGCCACACTGTGTGACGAAACAAGAAGCTCGTTAGGTCGGACCTTATCTCTACTGGGACTGAAGAAAGTTCTTCTCGCGGGGTAGTTAATATGCATTCGATATATTGACAACTTCGTCAAAAGAAAGGCTGGAAGAAACAACTCGTAACTTTTTTTTTTTCTATACGCCCGTACGGGTTGCAATCTATTCTATACTGAAATACTCAAATACGCCTGTTTGAGCGAGGCAAGTAACTGCGCCCATCATGTTAACTATCGTGTCAGGTCACTAACAGGCTCTACATGAAGCCGCTCGACTTTCAATCGCAATCGGGACGAAATATTTCTCAGGCTTCGTCGTCTCCTGAAAGTGCAGGCTCGATAACGACAAAGGCGTCATCAGCCCAAGGTTGAATTGCTCAACGACAATCTATAGCCTCCCGCTTTTCTTTTTTTTTCCTCCTAGGTAGTTCCAGCCGCACCGCAGCGTCGTTAACGGGAGCACAGATTGACTTGCGCAATTACGGTGATCGTTTTTGATGACTGGCTCCAGATTGCCGAATGGTCACGTGACAACGAAGGCTATTTGCAAGACAATGCAGCAGTCCGCAAGCAGCTGCTTGCGGACTGCTGCATGGTCTTGCAAATAGCCTTCGTTGTCACGTGACCATTCGGCAATCTGAAGCCAGTCAGCTGCTTGCAGACTGCTGCATTATCGCCGGCATTGTAAAGGTTCTGCCTCGCTCAGATGTTTTGTGCGCTACATTGCATTTATTTATTTATTTATTTATTTATTTATTTATTTATTTATTTATTTATTTATTTATTTATTTATTTATTTATTTAACTCTACAAGCCTTAGAGGAGCAGTGACTTGAAGTTTTACAGGATCCGTACTTTACAAATGATTGAATCGGGCTCATCGTGCCAAAACTGAAATGTTAAAATATTTTATGCTGCCGACCTGTACAAGTTTACCTACGTAAGGTTCGTTTCTAAGTGTTCAATTTATTTTTGTGCACTTAGTTTCAGCGAGCATTCCACTACGCATGCTATAGTTTATACCATTATTATTATTATTTGTTTGTTTCCAAAAATCGAGTTTTTCGTAACCCGTCATTCCTTCTTATTATGAAAGGCGTATGATCGAATAGCTTACATGAAATGGCTCATATACTAGCCAACGGATAATGAAGCCAAGGAAAGCATAGGCGGTGGTATTATGAGATAACGCGTACCCCAAATTATGAGATAAAAGGAACATAAGAAAACAGTAACATGAATCGTAATTACATACTAAAAATTACGCGTGGCTTCAACTGACTTCACGCCGTAAAGACCATTGTACAGCGGAGCTAAAGGGCCAGCTTCACTGACTTAACGTAGCTTAGGCTGACGACGTCATCTCTAACGTCACACCATCTGCGCTTGGCGCGGCTGCACATAAAGTTCTCCAACGCCCGACTCTGCCCTACTACCTGCACCGCTGCTCCTCCTCTCCGCTCACCCCCTCCTCCTCTCCGCTTGACCAGCTCCAACTCCATGCAAACTCCAACTCGCATGCAACATAAAGCACCAAGTCTGCCGTTACCGAGACCATCGCTATGAAATCAACGAAGGAAGGTCGCTGGAACAAGTGTACGGCTGCATACGGTTGCGCGAAGCAAAAAATATGGCACCCTCCACCCCATTCCCCTTCTTCAGTTCATTTCGTTCATTATTTGGATTAGTGAATTCAATATACATTGCGGAGAACGAGGACTAAGCGTCGCTACACCTAATCGGGTTCTTACTAAGGCGATGCACTGTCACTTCGCAGCGCTCTGGATAATTACGCGATGCTTGTCACCACCGCGTAAATGATTGTTTATTATTTTTTTAAACATTAGCCAGGTCAGTGCTATAGCAGGAGTATTCATAGATGAATAAAACAAAAATATAAACACGCTGCGTTAACAATTAAATCAAACAAGGATAAAACCAGAAAAAAAATCACTCACAAATCGTAATTATATGTTGATAAATGTGGACTTGCCAAGCGGCAGATAATGAGTATCACTACTCAGGGACCCTGCAACACTTCTTCAGCACGTTCAGAACTGTCGCTGCCCATCGGTAGTCGAGGCTCCTGAGATCACCCGAGCCAAACATTTTAGCGCAGCACGCGGCCTGGAGTTTACAATTAATTTTCAAAGTCAGCTAGAAATCGTGCCCTCTTATTTCTACAAATGATGCCATATGCGCAAGTGACCGCGCCGTATACCCAAAATCACGGGCATTGGCTGCATAGTTACCGAGGCCGCCGCGGGAGGCCGCCACGTGCCCGAGGGCGCGCTCGCGATCACACTGAAAGTAACCCGCGCGTTCGAAGAAAAAAGAAAGCGCTCAAGGTCATGACGCGCTCGAGATGTAACTTAATGCTTTCCCCCGTGCCATCCCTCCCTGCTGCTTAGCTTCCAGCGCGCTCGTCGGGACGAGAGAAGAGAGAAACCGATTACAGCGTGCGACAAATCTCTGTTACTCCGCTCGGGCTTGACGGAGTCTAAAAATTTTTGCGGCGGTCCATTCGTGAGGCAAGAAACTCCTTTAACGAAGTCATTAGATGGTCACCTGGAAAAGTGTTGCAGGGCCCCTGTAAAGGGTTTCAGAGTTATATTGCCCGAAGAAACGACCTGAATTTGAAGCTTCAGGTCCGCGAAAACTAAAGTGTGATGTGACTAAGAACTGAGTGTGATAGACTTGGATACATAATAAGGCTGCCTCAGCGTGTCGCTTCTTGAAAGTTGGGTCAGCGCCACTTAGGTTCCTTCATGAGCGCGTCTGGCCACCTCGTCGGCGAAGTCAACAAGCCCGATATGCCCTGGTTAAAGTGCACCCTGGTAACCACTGAAATATTGCGACGCGTCCTTTCGTACGGATAATGAAGGTCATACTGATTTGTCTCAGAAAAATGAATCGCGAGTCCTGTGGCATATGAAGAACGGCCAGTTCTGTAGGGCTGCCTTCAAGTCGCAGAATGTGACTCACCTGCGGGACCCCTCTTGCAGGACGTGTTGTAAATCGTCTCCCAGAGACAGCAAGCTCTCTCGTCATATATGTTATATTTGGTAATTCATATTTCACTGCAGTCTAGCGCTGCCAGAATGACAACGGCACTTGTTGAGCTGGTAGGCGCGGGCGGCCCATTTGTACAGATATGCATTCGGCCCCCATATGTCTGATTTAATAATGTTAATAAGAGCACAGTAGTTCGTTATCAATCTATTCTCGGGTGATCGGCCTTCTTTTAACTTTAGAATAAACAGTAAGGCAGACCTGCAATACTTGGAGACACCGTAAGGAAGTTTAAAGTGTCTTTTCTGGTGTAATATCCGGATCAAATGTTGTCTTCACGATTCCTGCAAGAACATCTGAGAGCACCCCTTGAGATCGATGTGAAAGCAGGAACGCTAAGCGCTTAGCATAAAGGAAGCAAAAGCGTGAAATATCGATTACTTTTTACAGCGAAAGCTGTTATGAGGTCATTTCACCGGCCGTTTTTGGCGCCGTAGTTGTCCGCCGCCGCCGCCGCCGCCGCCGCTGCCGCCGCCGCCGGTGTCCGTAACCACTATCGCTCGAAATAAGAAAAAAAACTTAATAAGAAAAAACTTCCAGGATGGAACGAGGTTCGAACCTGGGCCCTCTGCGTGGGAGCCCAGTATTCAACCTCTGAGCCATGCCGGTGCTTGACACTGCTTTGCAAAAAGGTCCTATACAGGCTTCATTTCGGGAAGGAACCACATTAGCATATGCAATATAGCGTGGTAGAAGAGTAAAATAAGCACCAAGCGTCGCACAACGCGAATTCTCTAAGCAGGCGTCACACAATGCGAATTGCGCAACGAGTAGGTTGTTGAATGCTTCCAACCCATTACAAAGGGTTCTGCCATAAGTCTTCGTCGTCATCAGGCACGGCATCAACAAAGTGCGCATCATGCCTCACATGTGTTTAGCAGGTACCACGGCTCTCCGTAGAATGACGAAAAATGGCACAGTGCCTGCTGCCCTACTTCTCAAAAACTACAATGCTTTATAGCGAAGTGGGTTCCTCGCAAGTGCACTTGTATTGGTTGCCAAGGAAGCCCATAAGCGCATGATCCATTTCCTCGGGGTCTCAGTAAAATTACCATGATTTAGAGCGTAGTGGGTTCCTCGCAAGTGCACTTGTATTGGTTGCCAAGGAAGCCCATAAGCGCATGATCCATTTCCTCGGGGTCTCAGTAAAATTACCATGATTTCGAGCGTAGTGGGTTCCTCGCAAGTGCACTTGTATTGGTTGCCAAGGAAGCCCATAAGCGCATGATCCATTTCCTCGGGGTCTCAGTAAAATTACAATGATTTATAGCGTAGTGGGTTCCTCGCAAGTGCACTTGTATTGGTTGCCAAGGAAGCCCATAAACGCGTGATCCATTTCCTCGGGGTCTCAGTAAAGGTCTTCGCCCCCCCCCCCCCCCGTCTCTCTCCCACGTCAACGTGTGTTATACAGCATGACGGGATGACGGGAGAGGGAAATAGCGACCGGGCGTCACCCAATGCAAACTGCATAACTGGTGGTCCGTTTAAAGCTTCCAACCCATTACAAAGGGCTGAGCCATAATTCTTCATCGTCATCCGTCGTCGCGTCAACAAAGTACACATAATGCCTTACAGACGTGTAGCTGGTGCCTCGCTTCTCCGTAGAATGACGAATAATGTCTCAGTAGGTGCTTCCCAACTTCACAAAAATTGTGATTTATGGCGTAGTGGCTACCATTCTAGTGTACTTCTATTGTAGCCCCAAGAGAGCTTACAACGGGCTCTAGAAACGCCGCTCTTCCAGCTTTCGCTGTGACTGTGCTGCGATTTCAGCGCAGGCCTGTCGTTTTTTGAAACTGTAACGTTCGGGGTAATACAATGACATTTTCTTGAAAGTGAGTGCCGGTAATTAATTACCTTTTTTTCCAAAATCAAGTTGTAACCAGTCTTCCACGGCAGATCTCGTCCGGAAAAATATGCGACTGCTCTGTAGGGACCCCCCGTCCCATAAGACGGGGGGTCCCTACAGAGCCAATTTTTTCACCTTTTCCTTGGCCTTATCTGCAACGCCTTACCCGAGCTCCAGCAACAGCGAAGCTCGATAGAGGACATGGACACTAGCATCGAAGCACTGTGCAAGGACGAGCTGGCGCGCAAGGTGTTTCTACGTTATAATACCGCCCTTCCATCCAGCGCATGCATTGAGTGTTTTCAGTGTAGCAGCTGACCTCTTAACGAGGAAACGTGGAAGAATCAGCGACGACAACTTTGAAAAACAACTCCTGTTGAAAGTTGAAAACGTGTCACAGAAGCCACAGTAAGCCTCGCCTTCACGCAAGCCTCCAGCCTTCTCTCTACCATGCAAGTCACAGTAGTTCGTTGTGGTTGGAGTAAACTTGTGTTATTGTGTTACGGCAACAAAATTTTGAAGGAAAGTAAAGCGAAAATAATCGATTACATTTCTGTACCAGCTCAGTTACTTTTCTGGGCTGTTTTGACCACTGTAATCAATTACATATTAAAAGCGGTAATTATAATTGTAATCGGTTACTTATTTTCTGTGACGTGTACAATTATTGTTGTACGGGTGTGTTCCCATGCAAGCGTGGCTCTTACGGGCGTTGAATCACATCCAGGTAAGTCCCAGACATGCATCTATGCAGTGCCTGCTAGTCCTGCGGTATCTCGAGTGAGCTAACACTCTACTTGAGTGCACTGGGTAACAATTGCAGGCCGTGGCGTAATAATGCTAGAAATAAAGCTTCTTATTACTGTAGCGGGAGTGTACGTCTGTGTTCCTTGATTTCCCACATGTACAGAGTTACTTAATGCACCGTCGTGCACTCGTACAGAGTGCGACGGTTTATAGCCGACAGACGAGTTTCGTAAGACAAAAAGCGTATATCCGCTGTCGCTAATTAGCCGAACAATCGCGTCGGCAACATTTGTGGCATGCACTTGATGGACGCCCGAATCGGAAGCTGAAAGGAGAACGAGCGTATTTTTGTTGACATATATGTCAACGACGAATGGAGCTTTTAAATGAAGAAGCGTGGTCTGTTGGGCAAGTTGGTCATACATTTGTAAGGGAAGAAACAGCGCCAGAGGATAAGAAGCATAAAACACACAGGACCAGGGCTGACTAACAACTGAAATTTTTATTCTTTCTACCTGACATAAAGGAACATTAGCGGCAAACCAACGGCACGTGAAATACCAAGCCTTAGTCACGATGGACAAAAAGACACACGTGCCGTTGTTTTCTCCTCAATTTTCCTTCATGTCGCGTCGAAGCAATGAAAATTTCAGTCGTTAGGCAGCCATTGTCCTGTGTGTTTCTTTGCTTGTGCTTCATTTCCTTTGGCGCTGTTTTTCCTCTTGCAAAAGAAATTTTAAAATCAACTTCTAGCTTCCGGCGGCACCACGGCACAATAGTGCCGTTTTAGAATGGCCTTTAAATAAATAATTTAGCTATTCAAAAGCTTGCTTTAGGTAAGTGTTGCCCAACGGCCTGCGAGGACTTCTCGCTTATAGTACCCGCCATGCCGCGTAATTGTTAAGCCTGCTTCAGAATAAACGAAAATAGAGTATAATGTGTAATCTAACCCTTTTGGGGTCAAACAGTAGCAGAATGTACTAAGGGCGTGCCAAGTGATGAGAAGTGATAATCAATGCAGACGGTGAATCAAAGGTGAATTAAATTAGTAAGGGTAGGGCAGTGAATCAAGCGCTGATGTGAATAAAATGTTAATGTGGAAGTGAATGAGCTGTAAGTAGACAGTTAATGAAATGTTAAAGAGGGTTACAGGTAAACCAAAGGTTAATTAACACACAGCGACTAAGTTTCCGCATGTAGAACCAGTGGCGGTTTCTAGTCGGCCGAAAGAGAACAGTAGGAATCAACAAATGCAGTGAACTGAGAACGTCAATGTAAAATAATGAGTCCCTCGTGAAAGCACAGACTTTCGCTTGTGATCTCGTTAGCGTTAAGTAGTGAGACTGTAAACTTTATTTTTTACTTATCACCATTAAGTTGAAGCTGCGCTGCTAGACACCGGACGCACCAAGAAAGCCCGAGGAGTGGCCCTATAAAAGTACGCCACAGGTGTAAAGGCAAAATCATTAACGACAACCTCGCGGACGGTTCGCGCTAACAGTGCGTACTCGTTGCTTGGCGCTTAGGATAGTCCGTCAGCAGCTGCATGTAAACTACAGGGCTTCCTAAAACAGCGAGAAAGCCGCTTAGCTTTGCCCCGCAATTTCCATCAACCCCAGGCGGCACGGAAGTTTCTTCAAAATTCTTATGAAGTCTCGAAATGCCTGGTGCTCATAACACTATACTGTTCCCCGAAAAAAGGGTAGTCACTTGCCGGCTAGACTTTTTTTTTTTTTACAGCGAAGTTGAATACAGCTAGGTTTCGTTGTATTCCACCTGTGCGTCACCAAAAACGTATGTGCAACAAAAAAAATGCCAGGTCTGCGCGGAAAGCGCAGCACAGTCACAGCGAAAGCTGGAAGAGCGGCATTTCTAGAGCTCGTTGTAAACTCTAGATGTAGATGTAGATCCTGTACAGCTGGCTCACACCCACTCAGGGGGATTGGCCAAGAATCGGGTAGCTTAGAAAAAAATTATTTAAAAACTAGTAATGAGAATAATTTCCTATTTTGTTTAACAGAAAGATTTTTTTACAAGTTAATTTTGTGAGAATAATAATTTCAAAAAAAAAGGAAAAAGGTGGGTGGAATTAATTTTCATCAAATAAGAAATACATAAATATAGAAAAGAATCTTGGTGTACTTTGCTTCTGGTTAACTATGGAACTTTTGAACTGTGGTTATTGTTTAAATCTTTTTGACTGTTCTATGAACTCTTGCATGACCTCGCATACTTTCCCGCTGCTGTGCCCAAGGGTAAGTGCACCTAGAGATAGTAAATTTGATGTTCTCAACTCTAATCCCATTATGCGTAACGGCGTTTCCAGAGATGTCTTTCGTAATGTAGAAAACTTCTGACATGAGATCAGAAAGTGTTCTATTGTTTCCTCTTCCCTACAATAAGAACAGAGGGGTGATGGTGCCAAACCGGCTCTATATAAATAAAAATTTAATGATGGAATTCGGCAACGCAACTTCGTAATTATAACTTCTAGATCTCTGTTATGACATGTTGAACTTTTCCAGGGTGTCATTAGATGATTAAAGTCCGGGGAATTTCTTAGAGCTGATATACTGAATTCTCGCATCATCATTTGCCTCCGAAATCTAGCCGCTACTATAAAAGCTGATGTAGGGGTAATATTAATAGCTGGCCCGTCTAACGCCGCTTTCGCTAATGTATCAGCTGTTTCATTTAGAAATAGACCTCTATGCCCAGGTACCCATGCTAAACGAACGTACGTTAAGTGCTCAGGTGTTAGGGATTTGAACTCTTTCAATGTTTTCATATCACCGGATGCCGTGAGCGCACTGCACACTGATAAAGAGTCCGTTATTATTACTGCGGAATTTATTGATGTCGGCAGTTTACGAAGGGCCAAGACTATCGCTAAGAATTCTGCAATAAAGATGGGTGTGTAATCTGGAATTCGGAGCGAAAAGGACCAGTCAAGAACAGGGCAGTATATACCGATACCACACTTTTCCTCTCTCTGCGACGCGTCCGTCGCAATGACTACATTTGCTTGCATTCTGACCAGGTAGTCCTGTAGGGTAGCTCTTAACATGTTACTCGGTAGGTGTTTTGCATTGGTAGGGAAAATGTCATCAAAGTAGATTTGAAGAGAATTTGTCGCATTACCAATCGGAATAACCTCCCTTATTTGGACGGACAGTGGATCGAGGAGAGATTGTACAAATTTTACTTGAGGTGTGTGAAATCTAGGCCAATAACAATCAAAAAATAAGCCCGGCTGCGCAATGAAAACTGTTTGGTTACGTCTTAAAGGAGATTCGAATGCCCTTAAATATGTTTGTACAGCCAATATTCTGAATCTAGTGACCAGTGAGGGAATTCTCGCTTCCATATACAACACATTATTCGCTACAAATTTAGGTAGCCCTAAGCACATACGCAGTGCTTGCTTTTCCAGAAGAACAAGGGGACGAAGCTTATAGGCAGGTGCCTCGGAGTATAAAACACTCCCAAATTCTAGCACCGGTCGTACATACATGCGGTATATTGATAGTAATGTGGCTCTACGCATTCCTGATCTCCTGTTGCTTATTCTCCGTAGGATACCAACTGCCCGAACACCCTTCGCTGCGATATATTCTATGTGGTTTTGCCATAAGAGAGAACTGTCATATATCACTCCCAAATATTTGATATTTTGAACTTGTGGAATGATGTCAAGTTTGTATGATAGAGATAAATGCACTGGGTCTTTTATAGGGAATACTAGTACCGCACACTTGTTCACGTTTAGAGAAAGATGAATAGCGTCAAGCCAATGTTCTATTTCAGATAAGTACATTCGCAGGTTTTGATAGAGAGCGTGAATGTCATTAGCTGATGAAAAGAACGCTATGTCATCCGCATAGACGTACGTGTGTACGTTGTCGTTACATGGAATCGAGCTTAATAAAATATTGAATAAGACCGGTGACAGAACAGCCCCTTGGGGTACTCCTTTTGCCTGTTTATAATTACTTGATGAAACTCCCGTTCTGGGAACAATAAAATTTCCTATTACTAAGAAATTCCGTGATCCACGCTTCTCAATAATGTGGGAAGTTGATTTCTCTCAGACGACTAATTAACACGCTGTGTTCAACACTATCGTAGGCTTTTGTAATGTCCAGAGTAACTAAAGCTGCATACTGCCCTTGTCGCCGTGCCAGATGTATCCGACTCTCGAGGTCAATATGCGCTTGCCATATTGAACATCCCTGCCTGAATCCAATTTGACATGGACGAAGGATCATTTCTCCGTCCACAAACTTCACTATCCGAATGAGCAATGCTCTTTCTATTAACTTGACAAAATTTGACGTTAATGCAATTGGCCTGATATTGTCTAACACATATCCTTCTCCTGGTTTTTTAAGAACAGGTATAATTTTGGCGATTTTCCATTCAGTTGGAATCCAAGCTTCTTTTATGGAATAATTTATTATATTAAGGACATCTTCCCGTGACTCTTTGAATAAAATTTTTAACATTGCCGACGTGACTCCATCGGGGCCTGGAGCAGCAGCGGGAAGTTTCCTTATCACCTCTGATAATTCCTCCATCGATATTTCAGTAATAATATCACCTGATTTCGGCATTATTGGAGGGGGATGAACCTTAGCCGCAAAGCGCTTTTCCAAACCTTGCGCTATGCTCTCCAATGATTGCGTCAATTCCTGTGGCGATAAAATTATGGATTCAATATTTACTGATTGAGGAATTAGTTTCTTATGTCTGAGAAATCCAAATAGTGCTCTTTTGTTATTTGATTTCGAAAGAAATTCAAAATGCTTCTGGTCATACTCCACCTTCGCTTTCGCGACTGTACGTTTAAATGTACCTGCAATGAATTTATAATCTGACCAGTTTTTAGGGCATTGATTGTGTAGTAGCTTCTTCCAGGCGGCTTTTCTACGCCTGTAATCCCGAGCGCAGTCGTCATTCCACCAACGCGACCTCGACTTTTGTTCAACTGAGTGCACCTCAAATTCCGCTTTTCTACGCGACTCCTGTAAAACAGAACAAATGCTCAATGCTTTTTGTTTTGACGTTGCTTCTGACAGAGATTCCATGGAGCATCGCAAGCTCTTTTTAAAAGTACTGTAATTTATGCACGTGAGTCTTCTAGAAATGACTGATATTACCGGACATATAATCTTAAATATCACCGGAATGTGATCACTGTTAGTAGCAGAATCAGCAGTCGACCAAGATGAAATACAAAGGCCTGATCCCGAGAAAGTCAAATCTAGAGAAGAGGCCGCCATCCCTCTGATAAAAGTAGGGATGCCTGAGTTGTGACAAGTCAGACTATTACCGTGGGACCAATCCCATAACCGAGTGCCACACGAGTCTGTCCTTAAACCCCATGTTATATGATGGGAGTTGAAGTCACCCGCCAATAGGACATTATTACCGCTGACAGATATTACACTATCCAAAGGGTTTGTGTCATTAACCCCTGACGGATAATATACATTTGCTATGTAAAATGTTCTACATGAAGGAAGGCTCAATGCAATTACAAGAATTTCGTGCTCCGACGACAGAAGCTGAAGTGCTATTTGCGCCTTGTGGCAAAATCTGTTTGATATTAACGTAAGTAACCCACCCCCTCTTGACCTTCGGTCAAGGCGAAATGATCGGTAGTTTTTTAAATGGTAATGCTGATCTGGACCTAACCAAGTTTCTTGTAATAATATTATATCTGGATTTTTTTCAACAATGAGACACGATAAATCTGTGGAAGCTGAAAAAATTGAACGACAATTCCACTGTAAAACTTTCAAAGGCTCAATGATTGGATATACCAACCGTAGAGACAATCTTCTCAAGGATGCTTTCCTTTATGACCTTGCTAGGCGGAGCCTTCTTCGTTTTAATCTCAGGCGACAAGGAAGACGATGGGTTTAGGGGGGATCGGCTACGTTTCTGAGCCCGCGAATCTATTTCAACGTCAGTATTCACACTCAGATCTAGGGTGTGGAGACGGCCCTCGCTCCCTGTAGAGTTATTCATCTCCCGGAAGTCATCGAGAGGCTGCCTTTCTTCATTCATGCCGCATCTGGCTTCCTGCTGATCGGACAGCGAAGTACTTTTCTGGGGAGGAGCTGTTGCGTTATTTATCAGCTGAGTTAGGTGAGTATTCATTATCTGATACAAGCATTCCGAGAGGCTGGTAAATAACCTATCCATTGCTTTAGACATTGCCTTTTCCACTGCGGTCTCTATTGTTTGTGCGATATTTGCATCTGTCATTGTATTTTGCCGAGCGGTAATCCCAGCATAACCTTGTGTCCTTTCCTTAATAACTGCCATTGCTTCTCTCCTAGAACATCGTCTTCTGTCCATTACTTCCAGTAGTTGCTTCTCTTGAAAATGAACGGGACAGCTAGAATAGTCCGCTCTATGAGCGCCCTCACATAGGCAGCACTTCTCATCTTGGGCAGTACAGTCAGAGTGTGTGTGACCCTCGCCACATATGCAACACCGTATTCCAGATTTACACCCACCAGCACTATGGCCAAAACGCCAATTTCTACACTGCAGGGGACGCGATGCTAACGGTTCAACCCTGAAGATTAGAGGCCAAGCTTTTATTTCCGATGTACATGATGTACCGGCGAAGGTTGCAATCACAGACTCTGTGGGTACTCTCACGTTGTCTACCACGCGATTGCATGCGAGGTAGCTATTACTCCGGCCATTGAGAGTTTCTCGAGTGTCTCAGAAGGGCTTAGTTGTGAGTCAACTCCACGTACTACACCTTTGGTGCATGCGAGATGGGGTGGAATGTATGCACTCACCGGGATAGAGGCAAATGACGAGCATTTCAGTAGATCCGCTACACAATCTTTGTCCGGTGATCTGCATACAATACCTCCGCGGCCGAACTGTCGCACATCGGTGATGCTCTGATACTGAGAAGTTACCGCACGAAGTTGCTCCTGAATCGCCTTAGGGTTGTTCAACCGGATTGAACCACTACCCAAGGGCACCAGCGCAACGGGAATGCTGCTCACACCGCTGCGTAGAAAGAGATCAAGAGGTATATCATCCGCTCGAAGAGAGGCTGACCATGCCGAACTGCCTTGCCCAGGAGAGTTCCTGGACATTGTTGCGATCACTGGACGATCCCTGAAAATAGACCTAACACAGGTGAAAGTAAATACTCGATAGAAACAAAAGATATTAAGCTACCCGATTCTTAGCCACCAAACAGCGAAGAAGCTTGCGTGCTCAGCGAAAGCCGCGTTCCTTCCGAGAACGGCCGTTCCTTCTTCTTCTAACTGCTGCGTGCACCCGCGTGCCCGGTGTGTGACGCCCGGTCGCTATTTAACTCTCCCACCATGCAATATAACTCTCTTGGAGCTACTAATACAAGAACACTAGCAATGTACCCACTACGCCATAAATCACAATATTTGTGAAATTGGGAAGCACCTACAACGCCATTATTCGTCATTGTGCGCAGAAGCGAGGTTCCAGCTACACATATGTAAGGCATTATGTGCACTTTGTTTACGTGACGACTGATGACGATGAAGAATTGTGGCTCAGCCCTTTATAATGGGTTGGAAGCTTTAAACGGCTCACCAGTTACGTAATTCGCATTGTGTGACGCCCGGTCGCTATTTAACTCTCCCACCATGCAATATAACATACATTGACGTGAGAAAGAGAGACAGAGAGAGGGGGGAATAACTTTATTGAGACTCTGAGGAAATGGATGATGGGCTCATGGGCTTCCTTGGCAACCAATGCAAGTGCACTTGCGAGGAACCCACTGCGCTATAACTCATAATTTCTGTGAAGTAAGGAAGCAGTCACTATGCCATTTTTCGTCATTCAACGGAGAGCCGTGGTACCCGCTAAAAACATGTAAGGCATTACGCGCACTTTGTTGGTGTTGTGCCTGATGACGATGAAGAATTATTGCAGAGCCCCTTGTAGTGGGTTGGAGGCATCCAACAGCCCACTCGTTGCGCAATTCGCATTGTGTGACGCCTAGTTACAGAATTCGCGTTGTGTGGTGCGTGGTTGTTATTTCACTCTTCTACCACACTAAATTACATATGTTAATGTGGTTCCTTCTGGACATGAAGCCTGTATAGCGTCGTTTTCCAAGGCAGTTCCAAGCACCGGCATGGCTCTGAGGTACAACACTGGGCTCCCACGCAGAGGGCCCAGGTTCGAACCCCGTTCCATCCTGGAATTTTTTTCTTATTTCGTTTTTTTTTTCTTATTTCGAGCGATAGTGGTTACGGACACCGGCGGCGGCGGCGGCGGACAACTACGCCACCAAAAACGGCCGTTGAAATGATCTCATAACAGCTTTCGCTGTAAAATTGGGTAAACCCCACGACTCATCACCGCTCCATTAAATATGAACAAGGGAACACACAGGCGGCAAACACCAATTAAGCTAGTACACGAAACTGCAAGCGCACGCAGCAAGCCAGACAAAACTGCGCATGTCGCGAAGCGGAGAATGCGGCAAAAAGACGCAAGTGCCGTGCCGCTTCAATAGAAAACTTTAAAGGAGCACACGCTATGTGCAAAGGGGACTTTCTGGACAGACATTTCGTATTTAGTTGCAGGGCGTGTGATCGGCTTTAGTTCGAAATTCCGCGTCACCTCTGTGTCGTGCGCTGAACAGTTTCATTGGTTATGCGCTTTCAAGGAGTCACAACATTTTCTTAATAAAACTAATAACGCAGTGTAATGAATGAGAGCTTTAGTAAGTACTAAGTGGATATAGGTTAAAGAATATATAATAATGCACTCATTAAACGTTTCTGCAAAGGTAAGTTTTTAAAAGAAATTAAGTATAATATTAGCCAGCATATCTTTGGATCCAGACGCCCTATCTGAAAAGCATTATTTGCATCACTCTTTTATCTTTACAGCAATGAGTAGCGACGTTGTTTGTGTAAAGTCAAATACCGAAGCTTTTCGTCTCGCAATAATTGGCGCATAGGAATTGCGTCATAAATATCAGCTCTCATCCGCCCGGTTGGCTCGGACACTCCATCGTCCCTGTGACTGTCGACTCGCATTGCCTCGTAAAAGACACGTCCTATATCGTAGAGATCGAACACACGATCGTGTGATAACATTCTTTGCCGCACCACGAAGGCATTCCTTTCATTTCGCCGGTATTTCCCCATTGTGTGGGCTCGCGCTCTGAAGCACCCACGTGCGGTGATCTCGCAAAAGGAAAGGAAGCGCGCGAAAGCAAAATTTCGCTTAATAAAGGTGTGACGCTGTGCTAAAATGTTCTACTAGAACTTCACCCACACCACAAGAGCATGCCCAGTTTTCATTCAAGCAAGTGGAGACGAGTGCGTTCACCGGGCGGCTCAACGGGGACCGACAAAGGGGCTAATGAACTGCGCTTCGCAATGCCACCGGGGTGCCGCGGGCGCCACCGAATCTCGCGCACCCGTTCGAGATTGATGGTGCCCGACTTAGCGCTGACCAACTCGAGCTCAAATCAAAGAGGCGCGGCCACTGCCCTCGCGCCTGCAGGCAATTCAGCCGTGAAGCGAAAGCGTGTACGGCGAGATAGCAGAGTGACCTCTCCGCCCCACTGACAACGTTGATATGAATGGTGGAGACCATTAGGTCCCCTAAGTACGTGGACGACGCAGAAAAAAACAAAAAAAAGGTGACTTTTAGCCGCAAAACACTTGTCCCGATGTTCTCTACAGATATCGTGTGCGCCTTCCAGAGTTACATTGTTCTGATACTTAAGCATGGAACACTGTACACGAAGAAGGTTTCCCTCCTACTGCGCAAACGCTTGACAGTACGTTCTTTGTATGTTTGTTTATTTATTTACACATTTGTTTTATTGTTTTAGAATCTTATAATTGTATGTTCACCTTGTAATCGCGTTAGAGTTTCTTAGCCTACATGTTCAGATATTGCAGGCATCGCAGCGGGGAAATAGTGTTCACCAAACAAAACAAACATCGCGATATTTTAATAAGTATAAACTAGATCGTCTGTAGAAAGATTATGAATATTACGCGCCAGAATATTCGAGCCTTTTGATGATCCTGCAAAAAGAAAACAGAGGGACTGGCATCACCCCTAACCTCACGCTTTCAAATTCGTTCATGCGATACATAGGTAGAAGTGTGTGAATCCCAAAAACAGACATAGTAGCCCTAACTGCTTAGTCTCTTATTAGGAGCACTATGTTTATTCCATCTTAAATCTGCAGTAAAAATGAACCCAATGCTTACTTATTATTGTGTTTTCAAGAGCAACAATACCTAATGTTCACAGTTAATTTTCCTCAACCCCCTGGTATACGGAACTCGCTTAAACACGCTTGACACGACAGGCTTGCACGAGCCAAGTCTAGTGTAAGTCGGGCATGGCGCTCTTTCGGTATAGGCGACGTAAGGCTGCAATATTAAATCGAAGAATATCTTCCCAAGCGAAGACATTCAGGAAATGACTTGGTCTCTCAAAGAACGAATCAACAATGGGCACAATAAAGGAACGCAGACGTCTTTCGCTGCCATTTTTTTTTTTTTTACTAGCGCAGGAGTAATTGCACTCGCGTTCGGTATGTTGCCGCTGGTTCGCACATATATTTATGAAGTCATCGACCCGCTCCTGACTCACTATCGAATTCCCGGGCATTTATTGCCTCATTGGAAGTTTGCCTTGTGGTATATGACTACAGCCGCGTCAGGCAGAAAACGTAAACAAACGAAAAAGCGCCTGTGCTACTTACTGCAGTGTTTCACCACACAACGTGTGAACAACAGGAAGTTTTCATTGAAAGAACAAGAAATATGGGCGCGCAGCATATGGGTTAAATAAAAACGAAAAAAAAAACGTATTGCGCCACAACTCTGTCTATGCCCATTAAGGTAATCAATATTTGCGGTACTTGGCGCAACAGCTCGTTTCGCAAAGCACTTGTCGCCTATCTCAGGCGTAAAGAAAGCTTCAGCAATCCCACGCGTTGTGCTATCGCCGTACTTAGCATTTTTGAAATGGAAAAATCTGGAGCGCAGCTGGTTTTTTCAGCCCCATCAAAGACAAATTTGATGATAGCTGACCCTTGAGAGGAGCCCTACCGCACAGAAGGCGATTATTTAAACGCGCCCTAGTTTGGGCGATATGCCACCTTGCACCAGAAAGTGCAGTGTTGCGCACCACACCCTTACAACAACATGCAGTCAAGTTTTCCGGGCATTTGACATTGCATAGTTGCAGCTTCTTTTTACCGAGAGTTCCGTCTTCCCACAAAAAAGCTGCAGAAGCCCTACCTTAGTTATCGTTTGCACTGAAGACACCCCTCGTGCCTTGCCCAGCCTCAAACTTCTTGGGCCGATGCAAGACAGCGTGCGAGTATACAGAGTGCTTCTCACTAGCATTGCCTTATCGTTGCTTATATATAGTGTCGCCTGCTTAGCTTCCTACTCAACATAGAGTTTTCACAAACATAGATAGACTTCATAATCTATGCTCATATTCTAAAATCCCGAGGAATGCATTGAGGATATATGTATGAAAGCTGATACATTTGCTTATGCCGCCCTATAAGTCAAAGCTAAATGGTCCCACGTCAAGCATGTGCGCTCCGCATTACACAAGGTCAATCGTTGTGTGATTCTGGCATTTCAAGACACAAAAGTGCACACCAACTTCTTATTTCTATCCTTCCAGTGCACAAATATTTTTGTTCTGCCTCAGGCCCGACACGCATTTTCGTTATGCTTCCAGCTCATCTCTGTATCTTCTGTTCAAATCAATCTAGGTTGTTGTTTAGTTCTTTCTTTTCCTTTGGAATCACAAGTACCGTAATAAGGAAGACATACCAAATGTTCAAAACAGACGCAAGAGCAGTTCTCGTCGTACTTGGCCTTTACGCTCCCCGCATTTCGTTTTTTTTTTTTTTTTCAATGACGCCTTTAACGTGACCCCTCATGGGAGAGGCCTCTCTTCAGTGAGCCCTTTTCACGCACCGTGGCTGCGTCGCCTAACCTTTTTTTTTTTTTTTTTTTCGCCTCACTTCCCCCCTTCCACGGAGTTTTCGCCATTGATTCGCGCACTCCTCTGCAGTGCATCGTCCTATCTCGACGCCACAGGCAACCGGTGTTGGCGGGTCGGTCGCTGGCCGCGCAGCCAGCCGCTGAATGTCGCGACAAAACAACCCAGATCACCGGCTGCACAACTACGCCATCCTAGACTCGCTGACCTCTAAGAGGGGGCGACGCGCGTTGACCTGTTCCCTCCACTGACTGCGTATCGCGGAGCAGCCGTCACCCGCGAAATCCTCTGCCGCCTTTGTCTAGCACTGCCGCTGTCCGCTCCTGCAGAACCCCGCACACCTCTTTCCGTTTTTCACACACTTTCTTTGTAGCTAGCTCGCCCGCTCTCTTTAAAAAGTTTTGCATAATGCCAACGCAGTTTTATTCTTCATGGACACGGAGCTTTCTCGTGCGCTCAGGCCTACTTCATGCCTATGCTAATGTAAAAGAAGAATCAGAAAACAAAGAAAGAAAACACACTTTCACGTTTTAATCTACACGTTCCATACGGAATATCTTTGAGCAGCTTGGAGAAGCAAGTTCCGGGTTACAAGTGGGAACAGCCGACAGTGAAAAAAAAAAATCTCCTCATTCAAGATGTGCCATTTTTGGTGTCATGCTTCTTTGTAACTTTCTGCTCCCTGCTGCTGGGTGAAGGAACAATAAAGACAAGATAGACGTTGTTGTTGCGGAAAAGGTCTGCAGACAAGTTTAGCTGCGCTCCGCTGTGCAAAAACGCGCTCGTCCGAAAGCGATATAACGTCTAAATAGAGCCACCCTCCAGGACCCCACCGCTGTCTCAAATGGTGTAGCTGTCTACGTTCAAGTAATACTAGGTAGGCCTAAAAACCTCCGGCAGCAATTTTTTTTAAAACTATGCACTTCCGCAAACTTTCAGACACGTCAATATGTTCACCTTCAAGATGGTCTAACTTAGTCGCAAAGTATCTTGAAGACGTATAACACCATGGAGGAAGGAATACTAAGGAGAGGCCCTATCGTATTTCAATGCATTGCGAAAAGTGTGGCGGAAGTGACGTCAGATTTATGGGGCAAACAAACCGGTATGGGGCAAACAAAACAGCAGACGCCCCGCGGCGTGCTCTCCGCGGTGGTTAGCTTCTGCGCAGATTTGTAGTCCCGGCGTAAACTTAGCGCGTGTTGTGCGGTTCGCACGCATTAAAATGTTGCAAGCAGACGTTTACCAGGCTGTTCGTGCGTGGCAGGCCCGAGCGCTGCGTGCTGAAATTCTTCGTGGAGCGTTTTTGTGCAACAGTACAGAATACCGGTACGTACCGTGATCAAAAACGTTCAGCTCCTGCATCATCGTATTCGAACTCACCTAGCAGTGAATTACACGTTCTGCTGGGCGTTAGGCCTTCCCTTTCTCGTAGCCCGATTTCCCGACCTGTTGCCGGATTAGCGGTTCTTTGTTCGTGTATACGGAGTGAGCGTAGTAGCTATTCGGCGCAACGCCAACCTATAGTTGACGTAACTTCACGTCGAAAAGAGGACACCGCTGTATTGTATACGCGATCGTGCACGTAAAGTTTGTAATTCCAATACGCACACAACAACAAGCACGCAGCGAGCGCACACCTCACAATACATACATCACGTAGTCCGATAACAACATAAGTTTATTGCCCTTTCGTTGAACGACACAGCCTCTAAAAACGTACGATGCCTTCGGCGCATGTTATGTACGGCGCGTCAGACGCCAAAAACAAAAGTTTACGTGTGTTCTGAGTTGACACAATGAGTAAGAAGCAACAGAGCGCACATCCGAGAGCTTCGCATGCAAATACCATGCATTAGTGATCAGCAATGAAGCGAACGTGTACGTACACATGAAAAGTGACACCCGGTACTTTCCGCAGTGCACGCGATTTGCACCGGGTATACGCAACCATACGCAACAGCTGGGCATTGCGTAGCTTTCCTAAAGAACTCACACAAGGAGCAGCATGCGTGAATCGACTGCGCCGCGGCGCCACTTGAACGGCGAAAAAAAAAAAAAAAAAAAAAAAGGCTCGAATCGCGCATGCGCTTGCAAACGGCACGGCGGAAATCGCGAAATGTTTCGAGGCTCCTTCGCTAGGAGGCGATGCGGGTGTTTGCGATGTGGAGACTTCACGAATGTGACGTCAGGGCCTCTCCTTATTTTTCCTTCCTCCATGTATAACACTTTCTTTGTCACAGTTGCCAACTATTTATCAGGAATACCGTCCTTAGCAGAATTTGCAGCAAGACTCGAGATTTGGTACATGCTCGACCCGTGGCGAGGGACAACCTGCGCATTACGCGGCACAAAAGCGCTATTGCTGTTTTTCGAAAGCATCTGTGCCTCCACAATCATTCTGCGTATCTCTTCTGCCTACTTGTCCCCTTCTCTCTCTCTCTCTCTCTCTCTGTGCGTGTGTGTGTGTGTGTGCGCGTGTGTGTGTGTGCGTGTGTGTGTGTGTGTATGTGTGTGATCACTACGCATTCAATAATAATCAACAGGTAACTGCAGGGACATGCCAGCCGATTAGCAAGGATAATACCTAGAGCATATAATGAAAACTTGTACTTATATCTCAAACACTTACCCTGTACCGTACCCCTGCCACCGGGTTCATTAGAGTGGGAAGCGTATGGGGCGCCTATCTAGTCCGTCCTCACGCACTTTTCTTGCCGACTGACTGCATAACCTTTTGTAACATATTTTGCACATGTTATTATCGAGCATTATCGACCTGTACCCCTCCTCTGCAATATTGGGGAAGAGTACAAAACGAAAAACCTCCTTAAATGGCCGGGAGACGAGCCGGGAGTCGATGGCCGGGAGTCGACCCATGCGCTGCTTCGCATCCCCACATGGTTTCCTTTTGCGGGATATATATATATATATATATATATATATATATATATATATATATATATATATATATATATATATATATATATGAATGTATGAGAGAACTAAATAAATATGGGCGAACCTATTTATGATAAAGATGGTGAAGCTCGGCTGTGAGCTCTTACTGAACCACTTTAAGGACGCACCGAGACACCCGCCCCTATTAAGCACTACGCGTAGAAAAAAAAAGTATTGTTATGATTTCTGTTATTGGTTCTGTTCCCAGCACCGCCAAAAGCTTGTGGAAATTTCTGAGGGAGATCGAATATTCTTGACGCACTTAAGGAAATTTACAGTGTTTGCGGAACGGCGTTCCAAGGAGCGACGTTCCAGGAACTAGTTCCTTTTTGGAGGAACGGAGGAACGCCACCGCTCCATTGAGGATCGGTGGAACTGTAACGGTAACTCGTTACGTTTACGCAGGAACGGCAGAGGGAACGGCGTTCCTTCTGTAAACGTTCCTCGGCAATTGAACAGGCGCACGCACGCAGGACATCATGCAAAACAGGTCTGTTGGGCGACCGTGAGAGGAGCAAGAATCTAAAGCTCGCCTCTCACTTGACTATGCCCGCCGGGGGTGCAGGGAAGCGCGCGATGTCGAGACCACGGTATTCAAGACCGACCACGCGCGGGAGGAACAGCTGATATTGTTTTCTTTTTGTCTGAGCCAGTCTGACAGCAACCACGGGCCGTTCTGGAGTGTAGACACACCTTGGAGAACTTTTACTTGACGTTCGACTCGAGAATCATCGAACCGCATTGTAGAATGCTGCCGCCACGAAAGGGCACGCAATTTTTTTACCTCGGTAACTTTTGTTCGGCCAACTCGAAAGTAACTTTTTTGTGTGTATGCGGGGGGGGGGGGGGGGGGGGGGGGCTGCGTATTCGGGCTCGTTCTGCTGCGCGTCCCCGTGGCCTTGTCGGCAAAGGGAAAAGTGGGGGAGCCGACTTACCGCAGTCGAGGCGCCTCCGTGTGGTTCCGCGGAGTTTTCGAACGGCGCGTATCATCTTCGCTAATCTGGTGTTTGACGCGCATGGGACAGAGGAGCCAATCACAATGCCAGGGACCGCAGAAAATGAGTGAGCTGCCGACTGGGAAGCTTCGGCCCAGTTCCCGGGAACGTTTCACTCGTCGCGTGGTCTTTAGCGGCTGGCTCGATCGTCTCTTTAGTATCTCGTGCATGCCGCCGGCAGCTATCGACAAATCTGTCTTTTGACACCCGGTTGCGTGGATAGCGGGGAAGAGGACCGAAACGCAGAGGACGCGGGTGCTGCAGTGGCGCCTGTCTGGTCAGCCTTCGATGGTTTCGTTTGGGCAGGCATCCCTTGAACATGCGAGTTATCTCCGCGTCTATCGGTCTATAAGTTTAATTATAGTTCAGTTCGACAGCTGCCGCACCGATAACGTCTGCCATGCAATAAACGATACGCATACATCTAGCGCTACATTCTCGTTGCGCCCGCTGGGCCTGCCCTTGCCCCTACGATCACGGTTGACTTGTCCCTACTTGTATACAACACGGCAGTACCCTCACGCACTTGATGGAACGGCTGTTCAACATTGCCAACGAAGTGCTGACGAGAAAACAGGTTCCTCAGTCGGATACCAACGTCGAGATGCAATTCTTGCTGAGTGCGAACAGGGGACTTTACTAAGTTGCGAATATGTGTCCTGGACATTATTTTCTACTCACACTGCGATATTGAATCAGCACTTATTAAACGAGCATGCATTGTCCTTTTCGATGTGGTTTCCTGTACAAGAAGCTTATTTATGTTGGTGCATGTGTGGGAATTTCTTTCTGGATATGTGAACCGCAGTATTCGGACGGCGCATTTGAAGGTTGACGTGGAAAGTGCCCCATGTGTAGCACTTGTAGTGGACGAGCACGAAAGTTGCAGTTAGACATATGTCTGTAGTATGACCGGTGGTCTCTAAAAAATTCGTCTAGGAGAGTTTCTTTAGATTCATTTTATCTACATATAACCTACTGCCGGCGATGTCAAATTCGTAAAATATATGTAGCTCAATGTTATCTTTAAATTGCGCACTTTATTTCGCCTCAGGGTTATTCGGCACTATATTTTCATTAAAAATTTAAATGTAACGTTAATGTAACGACACTTTCCAATTTTCGAAATGTAAGTGGAACGAGTTCCTTTCGCATTAAAGGAACTTGTAACGGGAACTCGTTCCAAGATTGGGAAGGAACGAGGAACGAACTTTCGTTCCTGTTTTAGAGGAACGTGTACAACACTGGAAATTTACGATGACCATGTCAAGTGAACAGTCACAATGGCAATGAAAGTGGACCCTTTCAACACCAATGCAGCGTTCACCCGAATGGCTCGTAAGGTATTTTAACAACGTATATAAAAGTCAGTTCGCGCATGCCACTGCAAATCGCTATGTTGGTTCCATGAGTTCGCAAATCGATAAAGAAAATAGTGCATTCAAGTAGACCCTTTTCTCCGTTGCCTTTCAGCCTACCATGTTCACTGTTGTACGCGATATCATTTACCATTGTCTTTGTATGTCGTTCGTACTCGATTATTGTATTTTTGCCCTGTCGTCCTTACTTTTTGGTTCTTCATTTTTGCTTGTGTTTTGTATTTCTGCGATTGATTGATTGATTGATTGATTGATTGATTGATTGATTGATTGATTGATTGATTGATTGATTGATTGATTGATTGATTGATTGATTGATTGATTGATTGATTGATTGATTGATTGACATTATTAGGTTACGTAAAAAATGAAAAGACAATAAAGGAAGGCGCAGGTTGCAAGGAAATTGGCACATCGCCTTGCGGTGCTTTCAGAAAATCTGTACAGGACAAAAAATTCATTCACAAGGTTTAGTAACAGCATAGTTCACATGTAGAACGCCCCTACTAGCGCGAATTCGGAGCCGCAAAGTTTGTTTCAAGGTAAGCGCAGCTCCTGCCGCTCGCCTACACAGGTGAAAAACCTAATCAGCCAGTATATAGTCGAACGTAGCCTCGGTGGACTGATAATGAAGACACCGCCTTTAGCGCAGCCAGTGGAGAATGAGTGCCGCAGGAGCGAGAAGCGCCTGCGTACTGACTTCACTGCAGAAAGCTGCGGCGCTCCTAGCCGTTTGCGCGGGTTACGACGTGCGGTACCTCCGATCACGGGCCGTCGTCAACGCTCTGCGGAGCGAGTATGCTGCGATGGCAGCATGGCGGGAACCCTATTGAGGGGCGAAAGCGGGCGTTTCGCTGATGTGATTAGGCGAAACCTTTTTTCCCTATTTATTTTGCCATAGTGTCCCAGAGCACAACGGTAGGGTAGCAAACAACTTGCGCGTGCAATCTATAGGTAGTTGTTACCTGACAACAGCGGCCATGCCTTTTTTTCTTGTTCATCAGGCTTTCGAGAGAAGTCGTAACCTTGCGCGTGTACTTTAACGACGTTTCCGGCGCATGGAGCCCAAGCTCTCGATAGAGCCACTCTCCTCGTCACGTTTTCTTGGTAGAGCCGTGAGGATAGGCCGCCAAGTAGCAGCGCTTTTCGCATATTGCTTCTGGGGAGCGATGGCGGTGGTCCCGTGCTTATCTCTGGCCGCATGCGAGTGCAAGAGCACGCCCACGCGCCTGCTGTGGGTGCTGCCGCCTGGAATATCTTGCTAATATAGACACATGACGACTTCCGTTAGAGGCGCACGCTATTAGTTTGCTCTGGCATGAATTTAAAAAAAAAAAAAGAAAAGAGGAAAACGCTTGATGAAGAATAAACTGAGAACTGCGAGTGGCATACAAAACGCAGTAATGGAGGAAATTATGCGGCCAGTCCACAAAGTGTCCCGTTCAGAAAGCGAGAGCCGTGAAAGAGCCACACGCTCAGACCAGCAGCTGCCCAGGTCCGCCAAGCCCAGCACTATAAGCACAAAGATAATGTCCCACGAACCCATGTTACAGCAATGGGTTCTGTATATTTACTACAAAATTAGAAGAAAGCACAGAAATACGCGTTTTACTAAGTGTTACATGAAAAAAGAGAGAGAGAGAGAGAAATACCAGTCTTCCCTCAACGATTTATGCAGCTCTAATATTTTTTTTGGCATTCAAGGTTATTCAAAAAATGTTTTTATTGACATTATGCAAATAGCAGCCTAGGCCAATTACAAGCGCTGACACTGACCGCTGGGGCACTGTTTGACGGGCCCCAGCATTTTTTCACATTCCTAGAGATATGCGAACTTTTTGTCTGAATAGCGCTTCCTCAAAACGAAGTGCTATTGGAACTGCTTTATGTTAGAAAACAACCGAAGGAAGTGAGCGAAAGAAACTCTCGGCACTCGAAAAAAATTGCCCAGCTCCTAAAATTTGGCCAGCAAATTTATTTTCAATCAATTTGTGTTTGTGCAACACACGTCTATTAACGCAATAGCGTTAAGAGCGCGTTTTGCAGAAATTCCGCTGTCGGCGTCGGTGTCGGCCTCGTTGGCTGTGAGCGAAAAATCATCATCTTGTCCGTGACCGAAAAATCGAGAAAGCTACAAATAAAATAAATAATAAAAACTGTGTCCCAGCGAGAATCGAACCCAGGCCGTCTGCGTGGCAAGCAGGTGTTCCGCCATACACCCACGCCTCTGCTTGTAACTGCACTGAAAGTAACTTTCATGCTTCGCAAACATACGCATCCTGTATACAGGTGTCACAGAACGAGAGAACGAGATGCAATATCGCAGTAATATTGCTTGGTAAAAGCGTACATTGCCATCGGGCGTCACACCATGTGAATATCATAACGATTTGGGGTGTTCAAAGCCAACTACCCATTACAAAAGGCACACGCACATTACTGCGCATATTTCCTTAAGAACGCATAGTGGGTGCATCGCAACTTCGAAAAAGATTCTCGCGCATAATTGCCCCTGGTTTAAACCATGCTAAACATTACATAAGGTACACACACTTTAGTGCGCGCATTCTGTTAAACATACGTACTGGGTGCACTGATACTTCTAAAGAAATGTCACGCGCACAGATGTTCTCACACGCCACCGGGCTCTTGACATGCTTGTGATGGATTCTGTGTAGTCTACAAGCGCCAACCACACTGCGGCGTCTTCCTCATCGAGTTTTTTTTTTTTTTTGGGGGGGGGGGGGGGGGGGGTTGGCATCAGCACGACAACGAGGGCGGCCACGAAAGACGGAAGCAGAGAATGCAGACACCAAAGCTCGGCGTGCTGCGGCTATGCGACCACTTTGTTCTTCGTCAATTAGGTACATTGCAGTAATGCAGAATGTGAACTTCTCGAGTAACAACATATATTAAGAAGTACGCACTAATTGGTCGGAGTACGCACGAGGGGCAGGATATCGCTGTCGCACTTAACTCTTAAAGGCGAAGCTTAAGCGTCCCTCAATTTTTGAGCTCCTTGTATCGCCTAGCTTTGGGAGTCTTCAATGAATGTATGAACGAACGAAATAATATTTTATTGCCGAAACAGTTCAAACAAGCGTGTAAGCTCGGGGTCACTCTAGGTGGGAGGATCCCTCTTTCAATAAAAAAAAGTGAATATTTTGCATCCACATCTGCGATGCAGGCAGGAACCCCTTCTGGTGGGAAAAGGCCTAATGGTTCACATTTGTTTGTTTATTTATTTAGTTATTTTTTTTTAATCGCATGTCTTACAGGGAGTAAAATGATGTATGCGTAGAAAATCTGCGCAACACTGAGTGCGGCATATGGTCATAACACGAAACAGAAGCAGAAGCAGATACAACAAAGAATTGACGTCATAAAATGTAAAAATCAACACTCGATCACACTATAAACTAGAAAGGAGAAGCTGCGGACGCCATGCATACACTCCTCTGGCCAACACGACGAGGTATTTGAGATGTGCCATGTCGCATGGTAGCAGATTCTGCTTATAGAAGCGACAGCTCCGTCGGGTTGCACCGCTTTTGAGAGCGGTCCAGTTCGTTGCAGAACAGAGAACACCTTCGCTGAAATATACCATATACCATTCGCCATGCTACTATCCTCACCTTTCTCCTGATCCCACACAAATATGGTCGTGTCAGAAACACAATTGATCGGCTTACACAAACATTCGAGCTGATCCTATCTGGGAACGCTTTGTTAAACTTGCCAGCTGCGTACCTCCAACATGTTGTAAATAGCTTCGATTCTCTGACTGCGTGTGACCTGAATGGTGCTATTGTGTTTTGCTGTGTCGTATTTCTATTGACATATTAGCGTGTAAACTGGTTTGCATAACGACCAGAACAAAAGGGCAGTGACAAAATTTGCAAAAACATATTATCAAGCGCCAGAAAAAAAACTTAACATATTTTGACACAAGCCATCATCGATGACTGTCAAGGTCAATGATAGCTTTCTGATGTGGCCTTTCTCACTACTTCTGTGTCATTCCATGGGTCACTACAAGCTCTTATTGGTACATCACCTTACCCGCTTCTAAGCGACGCGATACCTAATCGCTTCAGGACGCACGAGGGTTTATGTATTTGAAACGCGATCTGGAACACCCAGTTGCCCATTTCAGCGACCACATCATATTATTACATCTAAACGAAAGAGCTTACGAAACGTGATCCAGAGCAAGTCGTATGCACGCCCTGTGCACATGCTGACGATTAAATCATGTCACGCGTCTATTTTATGTTTTGTGAGTGGCCTCCTTTCGTCGCCTTTCCATTACCTAAGCTACGTCATCGGAAGCGCTGTCCAACGCGCGCTCTTCTCTTCATGTCTCCGCAGTCGTGCTTCTCCGTCTTGGCTCCTTTTCTCAACTCCTCCTGCTAGAGCGAAAGAAGTTAAGGCTGCTTCGCGCTAGCGGTGTCAAAGCCTGAGAGAGAGAGAGAGCAGAGGAAGGCAGGCAGGTTAACCAGAAGTTTGTATCCGGTATGCTACCCTGCACTGGGGTCGGGGAATAGGGGGTTGAAAGCGAGAGAGAAAAAATAAATAATAAGGAAAAAAAAGAAACAATCACAACCACACGCACATACGAGAGCGTTCCGCTCAGAAGGAAGTCCGGACCTGGGCGGCCTGCCGTCTTTCTCTTTATTTTTCTTTCTTCATATTTTGCTTTCTCTTTCTCACTCCTTCTATCTTTTCCTTTCTGTCTTGGTATCTTTTTCTTTTCTATCTCTTTCTCTCTGTGTCTATTCCTTTCTCTGTCTTTCTATCGTTCTCTCTCTCTCTCTCTCTCTCTCTCTATATATATATATATATATATATATATATATGTATATATATATATATATATATATATATTGTAAGGAACAGAGACGGACACAGAGACAGCACCCGTTCCTGGGCCAGCTGTTCTATTCTCTGACCTCCTTATTCCTCTACTTCTACCCGCTAGCTGTCCCCGCGCGCCAGAGCCCCAGTGTCGATCTTCGTCATCACACTCGGCCATGACTGCAAAGCGCGCGGAGACGTGGACAATATTTCAGGTGGACGGTGCTGGCTGAATCGCGCTGGTCGCACCCGACCACGCGGCAACTCGGTCAGGAGATCCGCCAGAAATGTGTCCGGTGGGCGACACTGGCTGTTTCGTGGTGGTCGGCCCCGACCCCGCTTCAGCATGGTTTGGTGGCCTGCTAGAAGTTTCGCTGGCGGGCGACACTCGCTGTGTCGCGGTGGATGATGACCTCGGCCACGCTGCGACTTTGTAGGGAAATTTCTCCCATTGGCCTGTCGTGCACGGAAATGGCAGTGTTGAACTACTCGAAGTTTCCGGCCAAGAGACTTCTCGCGAAGTGTCTGTAGTTGCTCGGGTGGGTGGCAATTACTGTTTCGGCATGGTGGCAGGCTTATCTCGAAACGCTGACGTTGGTCCCGCCGCAGCTCTGAACATAGCACCGCATGCGTAACTGTTGCGTGTCGGGCTATGTGAGCTCGGGCGCAGGTGTCACGCTGGGTCGAGCTGGCGCTTCCTGATGAAGGGTCATGTGAACAAGATGTGTCCCTGGAGGGATAAGTGTCGTCAACAGGGCAGTTGGTTTGCGGTGCCAAGTCTCTGACGAGGCACACGCCTGGCTGGTCAGACATCTCGTTTGCGACATCTGGATGGCCTACTTTGTGAAGTGACATGGCGTAGGTCGCGTTACTGGCGATCGTGGTCTGATAGTCTTCATGGTCGTGTCGTTCATCTGGCACGACAGGTGGGAGCGCCTGTATATGTTCTGACGACGATAAACGACACGGCAGTTTCGCCGTTTGCGGAAGATCTGGCGGCGACATGCTCATGTCCATTACCGAGGCAGAGTCCTTGACCTGCAGAGGAGGGGCAGGGCTGCTCCGGTAAGCATCAAAATCAACGACGTACACCGTCGATGGACAGCAAAGCACCGGACAGCAAAGCACCTCAAGGTTGTGGCCCTCCTGAACTCCGTCCTCGGTGGAGGTCTTGGACGCACCGAAGGTACCGGGCATCAGGCCGAAAGCGGTAATCAGGGCTGCACTCCATGCTGCCCAGGACTGCTGCTCCACGCCTTCGTATCTGTGCCACGCCGCGGCACCTTACCGAAGGCGGTCTACCGCCATGGACCATTTCTGCGCCTCTGTCCAGGCTTCGCGAGCTCCTAGGGCGTTGACGGTCGCCACCCATTTTTCGGCGTCGTCCTGGAAGCCGCGGAACTCCGGTAGTGCGAAGGTAGCCTGGGATAGTGATACGGCAGGCACGAAACGGGAGAGTGTGTGCGCGAAGTCACCAAGTTGGATAGAGAGCTGGCTGAGGGTAGACCGGAGCTCTCTACGTTGCTCAGGCGAGCTGACCTCGTGGTCTAGCGAGGTGGCTACATCCAACATGGCGTTGATGGCTGTCAGTGCTGGAATGATGGGAGGAAGCAGCGCAGAGCTCGACGCTGTCAAGGCGTTGGCCGTGACGCGAAGTCGCGCAATGGTACGCCGCAGGTGCGCGGCGCTCTCCGATGGTTCGCCTGCGGAGCCAGTCATGTCGGACCAGTAGGCGGTGGTTGGGCCCGTGACGGCGGGCTGCTGGTCCAAAGGAGCTTGTACCGCATCCCAAAGCGGCTCAGGTGCCGGTGGAGCCCTGGATGAGAGGGTATCGCCACGGGAAGCGTGAGCGGCATTCCCGGGAAACGGTAGGCCGTGCACTGTCTTGGCGGCGCCGGGGTGAGCGTGCCCTTGAGCCACCGAGGAGGCCTGGACGCCGTCCTGGGATGGTTGGATGGGTAGCTGCAGCAGCGGTCGGGCCATGGTGTCCATGACCGAGGAAGCGTGGACGGCGTTCCTAGGATGTAGAGACCCGCGCTGCCGACGACGCGCGATGAAAGGTAGCTTCAGCTGCAAGGTTCGGCTTGCGTTGTAGGCTGCGCCATTGTAAGGAACAGAGACGGACACAGAGACAGCACCCGTTCCTGGGCCAGCTGTTCTTGTTTGTTTGTTTGTTTGTTTGTTTGTTTGTTTGTTTGTTTGTTTGTTTGTTTGTTTGTTTGTTTGTTTGCCCTAAGGAGACTGGCTCATACCCACGAAGGGGATTGGCCACACTGACAATTATATATGAAACTTCAAAAAGTTCTATTCTCTGACCTCCTTATTCCTCTACTTCTACCCGCTAGCTGTCCCCGCGCGCCAGAGCCCCGGTGTCGGTGTCGATCTTCGTCATCACACTATATATATATATATATATATATATATATATATATATATATATATATATATATATATATATATATATATCTGTACTCGTTCTCCAGACCATACGAATTATTGCATCCCGCGCCTGACAAATCGGCGAACGCATTCGGGAGCGAAGCAGAAGATGCAGATGACGACGAAGAGAGAGCGTGCCAGTTAATTATGATGATTGTTTTCTGTCGGCTCTGCACGGCATAACGAAAAGCTTGACAGCTCCGCTGTAAAATGTCGGCAGATACAAAGTGGTATAGTGAAAGAACGCTGTCCGTTTTAATTGAAACAAAGGTTAAAAAATTGGGGGCCGCTTAAGCTTCGCCTTTAAGAGTTGAACGCGATAACGATACCCTGCCCGTAGTGCGCACTTCGAACACTATGAGTGTTTAACAGATTGCGCGCACTAAGGTGTGTGATTTATGTAATGGGTAGCATGCTTTAAACCAAAACTTTTTCGAAGTTGCGATGCACCCACTACGTGGCCTTAAAGGAATACGCGCAGTAATGTGTGTGCCTTTTGTAATGGGTGGCTGTCTTTAAACCACCAAGTCGTTAAGATACTGACATGGTGTGACGCTCGATGGCAATGTACGCAAGTACACGAAATATTACTGCGATATTACATCTCGCACTGTGACACCTGAATACAGGACGCGTATTCTCGGGAAGCATGAAATTTACTTTCAGTGCAGCTCCAAGCAGAGGCGTGGCTGTTAGTCATTGTGTCGCGATAAGAGCATAATCAACATATTAGTTATTTGTATTGAATTGCGTTCAAGTGCCATGTCTCTGTTGAATAAATACCATGAAAGACAGAAAAAAAAGGAGGCGTGGCTGTGTGGTAGAACACCTGCTTGCCACGCAGACGGCCTGGGTTCGATTCTCACTCGGACCCAACATTTTTATTAATTATTTTATTTGCAGCTTTTTCGATTTTTCGGTCACGGACAAGATGATGATTTTTCGCTCACAACCAACGGCGCCGACGCCGACGCCGACGGCGGAATTTCTGCGATACGAGCTCTTTAACGCTATCGCGTTAATATGTATGAGCTGCTCAAGAAATGACGCGGCTATATGCAACACACAGATCTCTTCTACCTGCTTTTGTTTCATTTTCCCTTTTCGGTCGCGCGCTGGAAATTCCCAGTGACAGCTTTTCTTTCCCCAAATGTTCGTCATGCTGTTAGCAAGGCATCTACATGTTAAACAGAGAGCGGTTAGCCCTGTCTTTTGCTGTTGCTGCATTCCACTCTTGCGCTTTACATGAGAGTAAAGGAAAGAGAGGGATGAATGAGTAATGAATGCGCACTCTCAGAATCAACTATGCAGCAACACGCTCATTGCAAGTCGAGAAAGGAAGCTATACGTTGAGCAACACCAATCAGAAAAGCTATTCGGACTTCGCAACAGGTAAAGAATGGACTAATGCTACCCTATTTTTTTTTTTTTTGGCCACATGAAGAACCGCTGCTCAATAAAAGGTTAGCGAACAGGTTTCCTTTTTCCGTTCCGAAGAAGTGAGGAAGTACGGCGCTGAACACGGCCAACATAAGAATGACTTCCGGTGTAGTCATCAACATCTATGCACTCGGGACTTGGAATGAATAGCGCGCGTTTGTCACTGAATCGCGTCGTAAATACCGTAGGCATCCTGCTCACACAGGCCGCGTAACAGAGTGGCCCCTCGTGCTTAGAATTGCTTCCGCAGATTCTGATTCGTTTGAGTGTCTCTTATGCCGAGCATCCTTGAGAGCCCGTCAACAAACGCACGCCAAAAGAAGAAGCTGCAGCGATCTCCGCAGACGCAGTACAAAGTCGGCGCACGCGTGCATTATTGAGTGTGTTGCCTCGCAACGACGAAGCACGGCGGGGATAAGCGGAAAGGTTGGCTGGTCTCTGCATCGCCGCTGACTGCTGCCACTCACGGGGCAGCACGTAATTACAACCGTGTTCGGCGATGTTGGGAGCCCAGTGCCCGAAATTCGGACGCCAGGGGGCAAGAAGTCGTCACTGGCCGGGAGGATAATTGCAGCAACTCCAGGCCTCGTCTATACACAGGCTGAAACCTGCAGGACGGCTGTACTCGGACGTGACGTTTCCTTCCTTGCTGAGCTTGGCACCCACGCGCCCACCTTGTCGCCAGGCGGAACAATGAATCGAGAAAAACGAGCGAAGTGTAGAGCCAACGGGAGCTGCGATTGCGCTCCAGGGCTGGGCCGCGAGCTGCACGCCCTATAGAGCTAATGAACCACTTAAAACTTCGCTTCCGTGTTGTTCCACAGAAGAACATTGCTTTACCAATAGACGGCAAGAAGAATGCGCTATCGATCCATCAGAAAAGACCTATTGCAGCTTCTACATATGAGCTGTGCACTTCGTTTAATGAGATTTTTTTCGCCTCTCTTCCGTCCGCCCTCCGAGCAGTGCGGCAAGTGCGTCTGAGTTGAAAGATCGCTGCCATTCTCTCGATATGGCGAAAACAACAACTCGTATCGCTGGCATGTTTTCACGGCAACTATAGTCGGAGGCTGAAAGCGCTCGCACCAGTACACGTGCGGGTGTTCGCATCAGAGAGAGAATTATTGATGAAACTAATGATGTCGCTCATATATTTGCCTGTACGGGTATCTTTTAGCTGCGAGGGAGTAAATCGAGGATGCACACACACACACACACACACAAAAACGCGCACCACTTCAGTGCATTTGACGGGATCGTTTGCTTCCTTTACTTCTTTTGCACATGCAATATTTTGTGCCATGTACGCTTCTGCGATTACTGACATGTACAGCTTGCAGTTCTGTGCATACTTGCAGGCTAAGGTGGCAATCGTAGTGGTGGGGAATGACGACAAAGTAAAAGTGTATGCACTATCGATTACGCCATCCTTATTTTAACCTTCGTTTACCTGCCTCAACGCAGGCTTCTCTAGCCCATTTTCTTAATAACTTTCATGACCCAGCCGTTCTCGACAACCCATGCCTTCGTTATTTTATTACACATTCATTTCACTTTCAGATATATTTCACTACGTTTCATATGTTCCACGTTTGTAAATTCGTATATTCTCTGTATATTCTTAAACCCCGTAATTGTACTTTAGAAGAACTACACAGAAGGATAGGAGTTATTGAGGGATCGAAACCCATTCCAATCCTTGCAAACACTTATAGGGCATACGTAAAGTATAGCTACAGCAAACTAAAGTAATGGCGAGTCGCCCTTTGTGTCAAATGGCCTTTCGATTATTAGAGCGCGCATTAGAGCCAGGTCATCTGGCTCTAATGCGCGCTTTGAGAAAGCCAGCAGCCAATGCTCGAACACTTTGTGCACACCTACATGCTTGTACCTAAGTGTCATATCTGAGTTGAGCAGGCGACAAAAAGATTTTGTGAGAGAGGCTAGTCTCCCGCATGATGCACCAATAATGGCTCCAGTATGGCATTTAACTCGCCTGTGTGTCTCATTATAGGAACGAGCTTCTATGCAAGGGTAGGCGTTCGACCTTGGTAACACTTAGTAATGAACATTCGGCGCAGAAGTGACACAGGCGCGCGAAAGGAGGGACACAACACGTCCACACGTGTTGTGGCCCTCATTTTTCGTCCTTGTGTCGCTTCTGCGCTAAATATTCAATAATTTAGTATGAGCTCGTACAATGTGCATAATCAGTGATATCGCCTTTGCGACAAAATCATGAGATTGTTCTTCGCGCTACTGAGTGACGACGCGGAAACTCTTATGATATATATATATAGCCACTGAATGAAGTGACTAGATGGCTCAATTTTTTGTGCTTTTATTGACTGCCATCTTTGCGAGCCTGTTGCTTCTTTCACTACAGAAGCACCGATTGCTAATCCGGAATGAGCAAATACAAACAAAGAAAAGCACAGCAAATGCTTACTACTTGCGAGAAACAAGTGCCAAATAGAAAGTAAACTTTTGTGCAACGAGTGACATGCGTACGCTGCAAAAGGGAGCTAAGGAAAGCTTCTACACATAGTGAAACAAATACTAAGGCGAAATCCTTAGATGCCTCACCAAACGCAAAAATTGATCGTCGGCATCCAGTGGCATCGTCGTCAACTCGAGTGATGCAAAAGAAAGCCATCGTCACGTGATGAGGCCACCATATGTCGTCATCATGACGTCGCAATCTCCAAAACGTGCGATTATGCCGTACTGTGACGTCACATAACTTGGCATCCCACGATGACGTCAGCCCATGACAATGTCGCTTGTTCAACGGTGGGCCCATCACGGCGGCATTGCACAACCCAGGTGAGGCGCAGAAAGCTTGCAATGCCTCCAATCCTCGAGGCAGTGGAAAACCCGGTTAGGTGCAGAAAGCTTTCGGAGGGGGGCGGGTGAGGATCGCTACACCTACTGAGAAGCCCCGCCACGGTGGTCTACTGTTTATGGAACTCGACTGCTGGCCCAAAGGTCGCGGGATCGAATCCCGGCAGCGGCGGCCGCATTTTCGATGGAGGCGAAAATCCTTGAGGCCCGTGTGCTTAGATTTAGGTGCACGTTAAAGAACCCCAAACGGTCAAAGTTTCCGGAGCCCTCCACTGCGGCGTCCCTCATAATCATATCGTGGTTTGGGGACGTTAAACCCCAACATTTATTATTATTACCGACTGAGAAGAAAAAGATGTCTTTCGCCTTCGAGTCGTCGTAGGCGAATGCATAAGGGATCCTGTGAGTTTTTTTTTAAGATGATCCAAGTTCGTAATTATTTTTCTACTTGTCAAGATGTCAATTACAGGCGGATGCGGAGAATCGTAAGACGCGTCAGAAATCTACCTGCAGGAAGGTGCACACCGTGTGTTTAGTTTTCCGGGCAAACAGACAGAGCCCGCAAAATATCAAAAATACCATGCGGCTGCGCACCGATGCGCACGGTATAGCAGAGCAGTCAAAGAGCCTCGATATAACTTGCTTGGTTTTGAAACACAATAATCACCGGAAACTATTTGAGCGATGTGGAAGAGAACACATGCTTGCTGTTATGCCCGTCGCTCGGCTCTCTCCTGTAAAAAACGAAATGCTTGCCCTCCCAAGGAAACAATATTGATGACGTTTTTGAAGCCTCCGGATCTTCCAAAAGAGCAGAAAGGCTTGTATCTCGCTGCCGAACTGCGTGATTAACAGATAACCTCAGCACACCCTCTGGTTTTGACCGGAAGGACCAACTGGTAGTATAGATGACACCGCCTCCGGCGGACACGTTTGCGCCCGGGCGCGGCCTTTGATATAACTCGGATTTTCTTGCCATGATAATAGCTTACACGGTTGCTGGGTTCTATTTCGTCGCGCAAAAAAAAAAAAGTTGAAAAAGGTTTAGTAGCGACGCCGAACTTCCTTACTGGACGCCCATAGGCTGTCAAATTTGACGCGGCTCCTATAGGGATCGCGCAGATAATATGTTATTGCGAGAGCAGTTGCAGCAATCCAAGTGAATTTCCGCTATTTGTGACGCCGTTGCCCTGTCGTTCTTATGCCACTTGGTGATGCGCCAAGTAGGATATAAGATGTCTCCCCCCCCTCTCCCACCCACACGGACGTTGGGGTGCGAGGGAAAGCCTGCGATGGTGCGCCGAAATTGATGGTGGCTCAATACGCACCGCCTCACCACTCGAGTATAGGTAAGCGCGAGTCTCGTCCGACAGCTACAGCCCGGCCGTATCGCTATGGTAGCTCTGCGTGTGGGTGAGTGCATATAGGTAGAGTCACTGGAAAATCAGAGTACCGCAAAGGTAATCTGCACGCGGGCAACATTGGGTGGCGGCGGCCATGTCCCTTCCAGACCGTCCGGCGCGTTGCTATGCTTCTAGCCACCATAGCGTTGCTAGCGTGTGTTGAGAAGTGACCGATCTTTTAGCCTCAGTGCCGTGTTACGCTCGGCAGAACGGCATTATGTGTGTGTGTGTTTCTTCAATAGGATATTAGAAGTGATTTCGAGTCATCGACAGGTATGGATCGACTGCGCGGTTAGCGTCGTAACTAATGAAACGTACGGCGAATGTTGCCATGTGTTCGCGAACTCTCTTCATGGCTTCATCGGTCTCTTTTTGTGTCACGCCCGGGCGTGTTCGCTAGGTCCGGAGCTGTAAACATAGTTGCATTAGCGCAGTGACATCGTGCGAGATGCCAATTACTTCGACATTTGGTGAATCTTGACTCTTTGCGCTAGCTTTGCAGTCGGTGTTCAGGTTCACTGCACTCGAGAACGTTATCGAACAACATCGAGAACATTCAACATTGCGTCCTTCGGCTGATCGCTGACGCATAGCTTGCTTGCGCACCGTGCTTGCTGTTCAACTGGTTGATATGTGTAATAGAAGTTGTGTGTGTACGTTAATTGGAAGTTGTGCGCGACGTCTTGATTCGGAACGCCAACAGCCGAACGCACTGGCGAATCGGCGTGCGGTAGGTAAGGTGCATCTTGCGATACGTAGAAAATAGGCCATCAAAAATGATTGACATCACTACTTAATTGTTTCATTTCCTATTTCTTGTCTCCTTAATATTCCCAACGTTGCAATGAATTTGCAAATAATTTGCTGTGTTCCGACAAACAGTTCTTTTTTTGGCGTTGCCAGAGCTAAACAGCTGGGGTTCGGTTTCTGGAATGCTGCACTTTCTTTTCATAATGCACTCGTATCAAAACTTCCTCGGCACGGTGCTTTATGTTCTTTTGATCAGAACTAGCACATCCCGGAATTTTTAAAGCGCATGCTACTGCAACACAGTATGTATATAGACCTAGGGCACGCATAAAATCGACTCCCTCAATACGTGGGATCTGCCTTTTCTTTTTTTCTGTGACCACTCCTCACCCACTAAACAGTATTTTAAGGGTACGCTCGGCGCAATGCAGCATTAGCAGCATTTTTTGCAACAAATTAAAAAAATACGCTTGATAACATTGCCTTATACCATGTTTATCAAGAGAGTTCCACGCTTCTGTTTTGCGCAGTGGCAAATGATCATGACACAATTGCGCTCAAGGTATACCAGTAAACAGTTATTATTAGGGGCGAAGCTCCTTAAGGCGGCACCCGTTCGTCCCTCGTCGTGCTCGTAGTAGTGAGTAACAAGTCTTACGCTTTGACCTCCAAGGTGGTGCCGGTGGGAGATTTCTCCTGTGCGTTGTTGAACAATAAAAAATTCGCAGCGTGCGCGTTAACTAAAAGCCGAATTCTTCTGTCTCTCATTCCCCATTAGCAGCCATTGGCATGTTCCAGTAGGAAACGTTAGTAGAAGTAGAAGTGTAAGTGTTAGCTAAAAGCCGACTTCTTCTGTCTCTCATTGCCATTAGCAGCCATTGTTTACCTCCAAGGTAGTGCCTGGTGAGATTTCTCCTGTGCGTGATTAAACAATAAAAATTTTGTTCAAAACGCCGTTGATTGATGAAATAAACCAACGAAAGACGCCAGATGTTTTGTAAAAGCAGAACGAAAGAACGCCAGATGTTTTTCTTAAAGTGTATTAGCAGTACTTGTATGTAGCCACCTCGCCCGATCGTCAACGGGCGAGGTGGACCGGCAACGGCGCGAGGACCCTGCCGTACGAGAGTTAAATCACACTAAAAGACATACTTTGCGGGCGATACACTCTAGTGAGCTTTCAACTTTTCGTCTTAGTGTACATGATAAAGAAATTATTTCTACGAAAAACGCAAGGCACACCTTGAGCAATATGTTTGGTTTTGGGACGCTAAATGGAACCATGAGGCGATGCGAAGCCGGAGCACTTGCACGATCGCGTTCCGTTGGCTTTCGTTGGGCATGCTACCGACCTCGCGTCGTGGAACGCGCTTCCTGTCTTCCCTCTAGCCTTGCCTTTAATTCGCACAGGGCGAGCGGGGAATGCGGTCGCTCTTGGCGCTCTTTCGCTCGGGAGCGGACTTCTTCCTTGCATTTCACCGATCACAAGTGATAACGAAGGGACCACGTAAACCAACAGTACAATAAAAGTTTGATGTTTAATATATACACGATGTTTCACACTCTTTATAATATGTACTGGGCGCATTTCGCGGAAGAGTTTCACGGTTTACAGATGATTCCCTCCGTAGCTTCGCCCCACTCATCATCATTCACCCCGTGGATATGCTGTGATTTTTTAATAAATCTTCGATTTCGCTCTCGTGCGTGACACGCTTATAACTCGGGTAGCATGCGTAATCTGTTCAACAGTTCGAGATATAAAAGCCGAGCAAATAGAAAGGTATGTAGTTTTCAATATCGCTGACCATAGGGAACCGAAAATGTGAAGTATCCTGTCGCATAAGATCTTTTCCAGCAAAGTTAGTGTAGTTCAATGCAGGAAGGAGTGTTATTCGAGGGGGGCGAATTTGTTCAGGCCAAATATGCAGCCACGTAGAACGGCGCTCTTTGACATTAATTTTTCTCACACGGCAAACGAGATTCCCAGAGTAGCTCACCAGTAACGTTCGATTGATGGTGAGCTACTCTCTTCTGCCATCTGCATGCAGTGGCGTAGCCAGGGGGTGGCACACCGGGCCCGTGCCCCCCCCCCCCCCCGCCCGTAATTTTTTTTTCCGTGGCATACATAGCACGAAATGACACTCGATCACATCTGCCCGCCAGGCGCCCCCACTTCAGATCAAGGAGGTGCACCCCCCCCCCCCCCCCCCGAAAAATATGTCTGCTTACGCCCCTGTCTGCATGACGCGTTTGAAAAAGCGATGAAGTACTTCTGAGGACCGTGCCCCGCCACGTTGGTCTAGTGGTTATGGCGCTCGACTGCTGACCCGAAGGTCGCGGGATCGAATCCCGGCCGCGGCGGCTGCATTTTCGATGGAGGCGAAAATGGTTGAGGCCCGTGTACTTAGATATAGGTGCACGTTAAAGAACCCCAGGCGGTCGAAATTTCCGGAGCCCTCCACTACGGCGTCTCTCATAATCATATCGTGGTTTTGGGACGTTAAACCCCAGATATTATTATTATTATTATTACTTCTGAGGACCGTGGTACTGCTAAATGTCCGGCCACGTTCTGCACTGAACGCGCCTGCACCCGAAGCGCTTGGAAGGGATATGGCGGCGAAAGTTCACGTGATTCGAGTAAGCCAATCGCGTCGGCGGCGGCGCGCGGAAAACAGATGCGATACTCTGAAATTTTTCCAGTGACTCTACATATAGGAGGCACACGCGTCCTACCTTGCAGGTGGGACTCGCGGCTAAGGTGGTCGAGATGGCTTCGTGCTTGCACTTATCGGGCGCCTTGTTTTCACGTATATACAGACTCGTCAAATTGAGTTAGATGTCTTGTTATGTCAAAATTTCGTAAACTTATTGAAGTGAAAGGGTAGGCGAAGCCTTGGCTCACCCCTGCTTGCACTGTTCAACACGCCAGTGGTGTGGCAGTGAGCGTTCGTGGTCATCAAATGAAATGAGTTCACGTTTGCCCGTGTGCGCGAGACACCGTGCTTGTTAGTTTAATTGCCTAGCAAATCCTTGCTGCAATATATACAGCAGATAAAACGACGAACCTTACTTCGTGTAGTTTTACAATACCTTGCTATCACTATCCCATTTTGGAGTGATAGTGCGACGTTTTTCTCTTGGCGCAAACAAAGAGGCCATGCCGGCAGTTGTTGAAAATATCATAAGTGTGTTTCTTCGCGTACTAACTACCGCAAAGAAATGCTACGCTTTCTCTTGCCGTTTCATCTTAATCGACTAACAATATAAACATATCGCTTAAGGCACCTTTTTCTTTTAACTTACGCGTAACGTATTATTTTTGTTTTCTAATAGTCATTACTTCGACATTTCAGCCCTTTGTCCGGACTGTCAAGGTCGCAGTGATCTCAGACATATGCTCTGGAGGTGCCCCTCTTTACAGGGGAGGCATCAAGAATTCTCTGAAGATCAATTTTACTCTATGATAAAGAGGCCGGTCCTACCACAACAACTCAAGGCTGTCCAGAAGGCCCACGACGCGTCGATGAGGCTTGGCCTCCCCGTCCCTACGTGCGGCCCGCGATCCTCCTCCTGTAAAACGGGGGTGGATTCCTTCAGGACCTAAATAAAGTTTTTTATCTATCTATCTATCTATCTATCTATCTATCTATCTATCTATCTATCTATCTATCTATCTATCTATCTATCTATCTATCTATCTATCTATCTATCTATCTATCTATCTATCTATCTATCTATCTATCTATCTATCTATCTTTTCGCTTTTATTGCTTCATTAAAGTTAACGTCACCCTTGAAGTATTAGGGGCACATTGTTTGACTTGACTTGTTTGACGGTTTATATCGGTTCCGTTAACTTGTATTATGTTTTCTTTTATATAGGTGTATGTGTGTGCGTACGTATATATATATATATATATATATATATATATATATATATATATATATATATAATATAATATTATATATAGATAGATAGATAGATAGATAGATAGATAGATAGATAGATACGTACGCACACACATACACCTATATAAAAGAAAAACAGAATACAAGTTAACGGAACCGATATAAACCGGCAAACAAGTCAAACAATGTGCCGCTATATATACTATATAATATATATATATATATATATATATATATATATATATATATATATATATATATATATATATATATATATATATATTATATATTATATATATATATAGTCTAATTCGAGTGCTATTCTTGCGATATTGTGTTATGTTTAGCCTTTATTATATCATTACGAAGGTTATTGTTTCACTCTTTGTGGGTGAATTTACAGAGCTATTTTACCTTTTATGCTCTATTAAACTTGTACAATGTGGTAAGATTGTTTTTCGCTCCATGCGTTGTTTTATTGCCCTGTACGTTGCCTATCCCTGCCATTTTGTATACATATGGCGTCGTGGTCCTGGTCAAGGCCGTGAAGAGGCATTTTGACCCCGGCCCTCAGCGTCCCGAATGATGGTACGTTAGAAGAATAAATGATGTTTGTAAAGAGAGAGAGACAGAAATAGAAAAGGAAGAGGCAGGCAGGTTAACCTGGTAGTCGTAACCGAACTACGGGTGAACAACGCAACAACGGGACAAAGAAAGAAGTTGTAGCGCTGTTTACCAGTAGTTCGGTATGTACCAACAAGCCCGCATTAACACTCTGTACCAGTAGTAAGCGATTTGCTGCCCTGCACAGGGGTGGGAAAATATGGGTCGGAAAGAGGACAGAGAGAGAGTGAGATAAAATTTTTTAAAAATGCGCACATGCACACACATGCAGGACGTCCTATATGAGAGTCGATCTGATAGACCGGATGAACACAGAAAGCGCATTAGCGCCTGCACAGCCTTCTTCTGTGACGTTAAGTCCTGTCGGTGGCGCAGGATTATTTCTTCCGAAAGAGTTAGGTCGTCCAATTTATCAAGCGCGTTGCAAAGCGACTGTCTCTGCGAACAGTACTGTGGACAGTAGCACAGAATGTGTTGAATCGTTTCATCACTTCCGCAGTGGTCACAAGCTGCGGTGTCGGCCATTCCTATGCGGAACGCGTACGCATAGGTAAACGCGACACCCAACCATAACCTGCAGAGAAGGGTAGCGTCACCTCGGCGAAGTCCTGGAGGAATTCGAAGGTTGCGAGTTGGGTCTAGAGAATATAGTCGCGCGTGCTTGACGTGTGGCTCGTTCCACTGCGACGTGGTGCTTTGGTGAGCAAGCACACGGAGCTTCCTTGCAGCGTCAATTCTGGAGAGCGGTATTAATATTTGACTGTTTTCAGTATGGGCGGAACGGGCAGCTTGATCGGCCCGTTCATTGTCGATAATCACACAGTGACTTGAAAGCCATGGAAAAGTTATTTCATGCCTTTTCTCACAGTTAAATTGTGCGTCCCTTCTGCAATCTCAAGTAGAAGCTGTTCGTGCGGGCCGCGTCGTAAAAGTGACAGAAAAGACTGCAGTGCCGCCTTGTAGTCACTGAACATAATCCGTTTTTGTGCCCGTTCATCACTAATGAAATGTAATGCGAAAAAAAAAGCGCTGCGAGCTCTGCTGCCGTCGATGTCGTAAGGTGGGAGGTCTTGAATTTGATTGTTGTGGCTTTGATCGGTATCACAACAGCTGCAGTTGAGCTGTTTGGCAAAACGGAGCCGTCGGTGTATACGTGTATATAGCCTTGATACTTCTCATATAGCAGGAGTAAAGCGAGCTGTTTAAGCGCATGCAGTGGCGACATATCCGCTTTTCTCCGGATGCCAGGTATTGTCAGGCTGATGTTGGGCTGAGTCCGGCATCACGGGGGAATCGAAGGTCTCGCGGCGGGCATGAAGCATGTTGGTAAAGAATCGCGATACGCGGTTACCGTTTGACAAAAATATGTGCGTGGTCTGTCTGCTGGTGAAGAGGCTAGGTGGTGGCGGGGAGTCCGAGCCAGATGACTTATATGTGTCCTGAGTGTTTCAGCGTCAATGCGTGTCTTGATGAGATGGTCTCCGGCGATCGCTATAGAAGCCACCGTCGATGTACTAAGAGGCAAGTTCTACATATACTAGGCAGGCTGCTATGTCCTTCGAATGAGCAAAGTACACAAGCCTTTAATATTTCACTCCGCACTTTCGTTAATTTAAGTAGCCATCTCATTCGTCATCGCTATAGACGCAACTCGTGTTTTTCTTCAGCTTACCACCGAATAACTTATACGGAAGACTTTGCTTGAAATGGGCACAGGAAAAAATATCTTCCCGCGTGGCAATTTCCACCTGCTGAACATCGCGTGCGATGGGACAAGCTACCTAACCTCTCCGCTACGAACGTCGTCCTTATCCCGTTGCCGCGGCGCTGTTTGCTATGTCGCGCGAAACCCAACTATAGTCGGATATAACTTTAGAAGTCCGCGGCGTTTCCTCCTCAAAGGCGGACGCACACAAGCCTGCACCAATGGGCGCGTACTCCAGAGTGACGTCATCAGCCGGACAGCCGGTGATCCCGCCTTCGGAAAACATTGTCGTGTGCATGAGCGAGACTATTTCTTTAGTCGCGGAGGCGATCGGCTGCCGCGCTTCGATCATCTGGGTGGGGCCCCTCCGGACTTAAGTTGTATCCGACTATAGTCAAGATCCGAATTTTTCGGGAATATTTTAGTGTCAAACGATTTTAAATGATGTATCACGTCTCTTTTACCTGAGTGATTCATTCTGATTGCCGGTAAAGCTTGCACGAATATATAAAAGAAGATAATGACAAAGAAAGGCAAACAAATGATCAGGGTGAAATGTCAAATACCTGCGAAGGAAGGGAGCCGCGGATTAATGATCGCTCACTCTACCTGCTGTTATTCGCCACCAGCGTATCGCGCTGTGGCACCTGCGAATTGCGAATCGAAGGAAGCGCGCATCCCTGGCAAGGGCGCCTCCAGCGCCACACACAAATTGGATCTCGTTTGGCGCTGCACGGGAACGCTAAATCCAGGACGAGAGGAAAGGAGATTGGGTGGGGAGAATGGAAGCGGGTGATTGCACGAAAGTGGATCCCGTGTTGCGCCGACGCCAGGAAGAATCGGCAGAGGCCTTGCGGTGGCGGGCATCTATGGCGAGGTCCAAGTGGCTCCACCATTATAGGGAACGCCGCCACGGCCATAACGACTCACTAAGCGGGTGTTTTAGAGCACGCGTGCGCGGGCACCTTCATTCGATGAGCCGCCCCTTTCGCGAGGCTGCTTCTGGCATGTCCCGGAAGTTTTCCCGGCACCGGCGCCTCGTCAAGGAACCTGTCTGTTCGCACTGCCGCTGACTCTGATCTCGAAGACGGAAAATCTGGGAATGATCAGGAACAACAGCAAAAGAAAAGGTTCACATCCTTTGTACACTCTCATTTACGACCTAAACCCCTCGAGAACTCGGAAAATACGTCGTCTGAATCCGAATAAATAATAAAAAAAATCGGAAGAAATCGGCGCATTGAACGGGGCGAGCCAACCGGCATCGAAGGCGAACAGCATATTTATTAGTGATGGACGGCGAATGAAAAGCGATCAGAGGAGGGGAAAAAGAATGCGCGGAGTGAGAATGTGCATTGTGCAAAGCATAGCGCGTTAACTACGGTGCCAGCCGTCAAATTTACGACGCATGTGGCGACTCTACAATATTTGAGTGATTAAGCCAACTTCATGAATTCATAAGACTACAATTTCACTACTTGGGAATGCCTCGGTGCTGGATTACAGGTTTATACATATGCTTCACGCCATGTGCTCAAGTCTCGGGACGATTAATTTTAAGAAATGAAGTGACATCCTAGAGTCACTGTATATGCTACCTTTAGGTAGCAGAGTAGCGCATAGGTCCGGCTAGCAACCACAGCTATGCGGTGAAGTCGCACTTCGTTTTTGCAGGCGACATGCCCTCTGTGTCGCCGATTAACCTGTCTGGCGTGTCGAAGACCGGCGATAAACATCGGCTGTCGATGGCTAGTGTTAATTCAGTTCGCTGCAGCGGCGGCGTCGAGAAATAAAAAAAAAATTGGCCCAAGCGGCAGCTTCTCCGCAATGCATGGTTGCTAGCGGTGTTGGAAGACAGATGCGCAACTCTGCTACCTAAAGTAGCATATACAGTAACTCTATGACATCCCATTTAATCATGTCATCTAGCGTGCTACTAATAAATTGCTAATACATTTACTGACGGGTGGAACATTCGGCATTTGAATAAGAAAAATGCAAGAAACCGTAATGTTGAATTATGAAAGTGATGACAATGTTTCTCCCTGATGTCTGTTCATGTAAGCAGGTCTTCTTGAAGGTGCTGGAGAACGACGCATCGAAACAGGACAGGTGGCATGTACATTGCGTCGCTTTATTTAGAGATTACGCTCGTTTGTTTTCTAGTTTCGTAGCTCTCAAGACGATCTGAGGGATGAGCTTCGAAACTTAATTGCATACGAGAGAGGATTTTCTCCAGTGTCCTTTATACACATCTGTACACATCCATTTCCCTTCGCTTCTTTTTTTTTTTTTTTTGTAGATATCTGTGAATAAATCCAAGTTTCAGTCTGCGCTGGTTTGTGTTTCCCTTCTGTGTCCCTCTAGTTTGCGCTGCCAATATTCCAGTATGATACGCATCTGATCCCATCAAATGAATCTTTATGATTAGCTAGGTGCGGTTCCTAGTACTTTAACACGAAAGCGTTTTATGCGGGAGTCCACAAGGAACATGGGCATGTCATTTCTGCGACAGAACTGACGTCAACAAAAGGGCGCGTTCGTACCTCAGGAAGAAATTCAGAAAAAAAAGTGGTGACTGAGTTTCCCAACCGGCGAATCGAGCAACATACTCTACGATTTTCCACACAAGCTGAACGCGCTATCCACGCTATGGTGCGAGGACGTAGCGTACATAAGTAGCGGTCGTCGGCGTATTGCACGGGGATTGAGCAACACGCGACTATAGCTTGCGGATTCATAGGTAGGTGCACACATGTAATGTTTATTGCATTGTTAGCAAAGTCGACAGCCAACAGTGCAGCCACAACTGACGTCGCCCCGATATGACAGCTGTATAAAGTCGTGGCGTGGCTCTGTGGTAGCACGCTTGACCGCCATGCAGAGTGTCTTGCTTAGATTCTTGCCCCAACCGTGATTTTCGTTCTTTGAGTCCATCGGGATTTTTAGCTCACCGACAGCGCCGCGCCGACGCCGGCACCAGATTTTCTGCGACCCCGGCCCCTGTTAAGCTTTCCAAAGTCTTTTCTTCCCTTTTATGGATTTGCACATACTGTGAATCACATGTGTCGCATACTCGCATTCCCCGGGCGTACGTTTCATGACATACAAGACAGGCATGTCACGTTATTCATATCATGACGTGTTAATAATATTCGTCATACGCTCGTGTTCTGCTACGTCAATTTTGGTATGTACGAAGTTAAAGGAGACGACCACGAGAGTGCCGAGACGTAGGCTGATGGATGGATGGATGGATGGATGGATGGATGGATTAATGGACGGACGGACGGACAGACAGACAGACAGACAGACAGACAGACAGACAGACAGACAGACAGACAGACAGACAGACAGACAGACAGACAGACAGACAGACAGACAGACAGACAGACAGATAGATAGATAGATAGATAGATAGATAGATAGATAGATAGATAGATAGATAGATAGATAGATAGATAGATAGATAGATAGATAGATAGATAGATAGATAGATAGATAGATAGATAGTAGATAGATAGATAGATAGATAGATAGATAGATAGATAGATAGATAGATAGATAGATAGATAGATAGATAGATAGATAGATAGATAGATAGATAGATAGATAGATAGATAGATAGATAGATAGATAGATAGATAGATAGATAGATAGATGTTCTTTAACGTGCACTGACATCGTACAGGACACAGGCCTTTAGCATTCCACCTCCATCGAAATGTAACCGCCGCGGCCGACGAGCGCTTCTTTTGATATGCAGATCATCGCACCGTAGCGTGCACTTCGTTCCGACAAAACGTACACCTGTGATCTAACGTGAGTCCGACCTTACGTCGGACCATAAGCTACCCTTTAGGCACCAGTGTAGTCGACGTGCCAGGTAAGCTCATGATACGTGCACAACTATTCAAAATACACAAAGACGTCGATCCACCTCGTAATGCTTGGCTGAAAGTAAAAAAAAAATCACCGACGATTTCGATACTCTCTAATGCGAATTCTGAGCGCAGCTTCGTGTTGGGGCAACACCAACTGTGTTTGCAGTTTTGGCTGCCGGCAGTTGTAGCAATGCAACAAATTCGTTATACATTGCCACAGAAACTGCCAGCGCTCGAGTGCTACGCTCACAACTCTGTGCACTGCAGGCTGCGCTTCACGCAACACTGTGCAAGCTAGCGAGACTTCTTGCAGTAGATGCGTTCGCACGAAGAAGTGTTCTTACCACCCAGAACAGAATTTTCTTGTTTTTACGACGAGTAGTACTTGAAGATGTTTTATGCTTTACAAACAAACAAACAAACAAACAAACGCCGTTATACGTCTGTTATTATGCCTCTGGATCGCTCAGCGTCTATTTACTTTCGTTTGTTTTGGTATTTCATTTGCAGCCCTTAGCGACGCGCCACTCGGAGCGTTGCTCGGAGTCTCGCGCTCGTCTTCTTTTTCCAAGCCTCGCAGGTCAACCCACTTTCTCGCGCCCGTGCGCGAGAGGCTTGCGTTGCGCAGTCACAAGAGGCGCGAGCAGGCACGAGGCATTGCAGACGCTAACACAGCGGCTCGCTGCGCTCCGCGTTCGCTCTCTTTCGTGCTCGTTCGCTCTATCGGTTACGCCGACAACGGCAATGGCAACGCCGCTCAACGCATGGAACGGGCGCCTAAGAGCTGAGCTCTAAAGAAAAAAAAAAGAAAAGAAAAGAGAAGAAAACAAAACAAAAATGTGGCATAGGCTGCTCACTGACTGCTTCGCATGAAATCGACTCCTACAGTGCGTGTAATCTGCTGGAATTCTCCTTCCTTAGTTTCTGCTTCCGTACTCACACTTCTCTCTTCCTCTTTTTGATGATTCTTCTCTATTTCCCCGTGCATAATAGTGAACTGTATGCAGTTTCCATTCTTCTTTTACCTCTCTCGCTTCTCGCGAGTAATGCGTACCTCGTTTGCACCTAACATTGGATTGCATAACAATCATATGGAGGGTGTGGCATTGTACTAAGCGATTCAACCCCACCACAACAAGAAGCGTAGTGACTCGTATGATGATGAAACTCGTACGATGATGAAACGCGCTTAGGTTTTATGCGCATGATGTACATGGCCTTCGCATCAAAGCAAGAAACATCCACGTTTGTGGCAACACGTGGAGACGCTGGAGGACATTTCAACTATTCTTGCGCTGCACGACTTTTTATAAGCAGTAATCAGTAAAAATCACTTTGAGAAGTATACGTCGCTGCCAAAATGCTTGCTCTAGAGCTCAGTTACGTATACCGGCCTAAGGTGCGCCTATGTAGAGTTTTCTTTAGCGTGAAATTATTCTAAATATTGCACAGCTGCTTCCTCCAACGATTCGCTTGACTTCTAGCAGCTCTGTCAAGTTTACTACACAGACTATAGAATGAAAGCGCGCGTTATGTTCGCTTGCACGCGCGCCACTGCCACGTGCTGGGTAATTGTTTCGGCTATCAGAGGGCCTGACTGCGCCATACTATTCCAGATTATTCCAGATCAAACCCGTTGCAAGCACTCGTTGCAATGGGCATCTATAGAGTGGCCTCCTAGTTGCATTACACAACACAAATATGACAATCCTTGGGGGGTGGAAGCGGCGCTGCCGTTGGGATACCGTGAGAGGCTACGGTGTCGTGTCGTTCCTCGTCGGCAACCGGCCCCGTGGCACCCATATATTTTTGCGCGTGTAGTGAGCACTACACCTCTTCCCCGTCCTACGTCATTAAAATGAACGCTTCCTGTAACCGCATTCACTATGATGAAGGCCGGTCCACCGACCGCAACTTCAGTAAACGAATTGTTTTAGCAGCTTGCTCCTTTTTCTGGGGGCATATGCGTCTCTTGTCCCTCCTGCCGTGTACGCTAGTTTTCTCAGAGCGGAGCGCGCGCTCAAGTGCACGATTCAAGGGCGCGTGCTCCGCTCTCGGCGGAGCACGCCGTGAAGAAGAAGAAGCCGAAGAAGCCAAGGCACTAGCGCGGACGGCTCCCCAATGGAGTAGCATCGCGGGCTCGCCGCCAAGACCTTGCGGTGAGAGCTCGTGAGGCCGAAGAGAGACGCCAGCCCCGACAGCAAGCACAAGCCGCTACTAGCACCGAGGCGGCGGCAGCAGCGAGGGCTCGCGATGCCGAAGCTAAACGGCCTCGTCGACAAGCGGACCCGGAGGCGGCACGGGCCCGCGAGGCCACAGCGAAGCGAGCGCAAAGACAAGCTGACCCCGAGCTGACAGCCCGCGAAGCAGAAGCCATTATACTGAAAGGAAAACGTTCCCCCGAGCTTATGTGATCTGTAAATAAGTTCTTGAACAAAATGTATATACTGCATAAATATTGTAAAGTTATGGATATAGTGCATCGATATGTAAATTATAACCATTGTGTATATAACCTTGTGTAATACAATCACACCACAACAACTCTCGTGTCACTTCTTTATATGATGATGATTGAGCAGATGTACAGAGGATTCACAGTTTACCGGATTTAACCTCTGGAGCAGGCTCCTTCATCATCATTTACTTCGTGGATATGCGGTGATTTTTTTTGTTAATCGTCTGTATATTCATCTACGAACAATGGACCAGATTTTTACAAAGTCTGCTCCACCAGACGAAACGTTAGGAAATATGCTGTGTAATATAAACGAACGTCGTAGTCTCTTCTTTCTTGTGTATACTACCGCGGCCTGCATCATTCCTTTGCCACAACTACAGTAAAAGATCGTTAATTCGGATTGCACGGGACCGGAAAAAATGTCCGAATTAACCGAATGCTGAATTATCGAAAGTATCATGAAAAGAATAAACAAGTGTCTAGTACATCAATGCATTTTCCTTTTCTTGGTGAATACATAAATACAGTACCTATTTTGCGTAAGAGCAGTGTAAAAGCCGCAATTTTTTGTCAATCGCTACTTAGTTCACAATGTGACCGCGACTCAATAACCTCGTGTCTTAAGCCGAAACGCGCTCTGATCTCATCTCTTATTACGTACCCCCATCATCAACACCATCACACGCACGTGACGATAATTCTTTCGCCGGAAAAAATGGCCGGCAACTGATCATTCGTTCGCGACAATGAAGCGAGCGAGTTTTATGCCAGCATGCGGACCGCGGCTGAAACTCGTCCTCTTCAACAGCTTCCACCGTGTTTGAATTCTGTGAGATTGCGCGCACACAATCCGAAGTCAAAACGAAGCTACTGAGTGTCGCATCCGTTGTGGACGAAACCGTGGTCGCTAAAGGCACGATCATATAGTATAGCGCCCACACAGTTCAGAATGCTCGCGCGTGGCCTACACCGAAAGTCGAAACGAAACTGCTGAGCGAAACGAATCTGCTGCTGAATAAACCTGGCTCGCTAATGCATAACCATGGATGGCGACCACGCCTTTCTGAAGCCCCGCGGCCGTTGCGGTTGTTCGCGAACGACGTTTTCGCTCCTTTGCGTCGCACATTTGTGGCGCTTCGTGCTTGTCGCACTCTGACGATGGTCCAAATTAACCAAGTTGCGGCCAGATGTGATCAAGTTAACGAGAGCTCGATGTCATTAAACAATACGCATGCTTGCCGGGACCAGAGAACACGTCCGAATTATCTGATTTCCCGAACTAACGGGGTCCTTCGATCCGGTGATTAATAAGTATTAAGAAGTACTGGCGTACGCACAAAAAAAAGACGTTTATTCGGCGTTTCGACAGCGGACCTCATGAAAAAGTCCGGACCCCGGTCGAAGCGTCGAAGAATTTGTTAGCCTACGTGTACCTGTACTTGTCCTTACGTTGTGTGTGTGTATATATATATATATATATATATATATATATATATATATATATGGCGCTTCTGCCAAAAACTACATTTGCCTCAATGCACCGCCGTGGATTCGCTTTATCTACGCGGTTCCCCTGCAGTGTGTTGTTGCCTCAGATAATATTACAGGCGAACAGCCCTTCAAATATGTTTACCCACGCGGCATCGCTTTCTCGGCATCTAGTTCGCCTTTGCTCACTAATCTCACCACGACCGACAGCGGAGTTGTAAAATAATGGTGCAAAGAATTCTTAGCCTTTCAGGGCGTCCCGTATCGTCGACGTATCACCAGCGCTAATGCTGTGGCGCAACCTGCTAAGCTGCACTTAATGAACTTTTACTGCTTGGCGCCATGGTCTAGCAGTGTTAAAACAAACATACGGTAATAACGACAAAACAGACCTAATTATTTGCCGTCAACGTGAGATAATGCCAAGCGACGCTTGCCATTACGTTTTTTTTTTTCTCTCGCTGTCTGTGCGGGTAGCAAGTAACGAAAGTGATTTCGGGCCGAAGTGGATGGTCTGGGCTGTATGGGCGCTGTCATATTGCTACACAATCACTGTTTCTGGCGGTAACCGATACAACAGAAAATGCGCAAGTGCAGAGTGAGTAACGTATTACGCGTCTTTAAATATCACGTTCGGCCAAAGCTACCTTTGATAATTGCCAGATAAGTGCTGACAGTATACGCTGTTGCAAACACTGCGCGTATACTGTCAGCTGAATCACAATGTTTTCAGGGCACAAGGGTATTGGCTGAACGAAGTGGAGTCAGTATACCGGGAGTGCTGGTCTCAGTAGCGAAATGCTTGCGTCGAAATTGGTCGCTGTCGTCTCACGCGATCATCCGCTGATTTAGACATGTGGGTTAAGAATATTTCTAGCTTAATGTTGTCTTCTGTTTAAGCGCAATGTGCGACAGCTAGTTGAGTGCATGAAATGGCCGGCAAGCAAGAGGGACAAGCACACTTAGAGGGTTAGTCACAAAATACCTTCTTTCTAAACAAATAGCACCGTGTCGTATTTTGAAAGCAGAGAATTGCACAGAAATTATACAGTTATTATCAAAATAACTGGTAATAAAACTTTGTTGATGTGGGATATGGGTCACCTGTGTTCAACATATTATTTGTCGAAGTACACCCGAACGAAAAGCTGCCCGCTATAATTTACAGACCTTACAATGTACGCTTGAAGGGAGCGAAAAGTACTTTTTGTAATGAGACGGCTCCCGTAAGTTGGACACAAATAAAAATGTCGCACAGTCCCTTATGCATATGTCTACCACGTGTCGACTGCGAAAGCCATCTTCTTTTTCTCGTCAATCGACTGTATTGACCCCCTCCCCCCTCGAAAGCTTTAGGCAGCTAAAGTGGCGTGGCCAGGATTTATATATATATATATATATATATATATATATATATATATATATATATATATATATATATATATATATATATATATATATACAGTATAACCTCATTACAACAGACCTTCATAGTGAAGAGGATTTTGGTCTGTTGTAAAGGGAGTATGTAAAATCCAAGTACTGTTACAACAGACTTTCATGTAAACACTGAATGGGGGTCTGTTATAACCGGAGAGAATTACGAGTCACAAACATGGTCTTATTTTTAACGGGGGACCAAAAAAAATTCGATTTTTGGAAAATCGCATTTTCAGTTTCTGTAGCCCATTTCTATCTGATTCCAAAATATCTTCAATTAAAACTACGTAGAAGTGCTATAAAAATTTGTTTTACGTCTGCCGACTTGGCGAAAATTGCGGAAATATAAAAAAAAGTGTTTTTCAAAATTATAGCTCGGCAACGGCGCAACTGGGCGCCACCATTTTGGGCTCGTCGTAAAGAGCATTTCTCCGCGTTCAAGTTCTCCGTTTCAGCTGGTTCCTCCATTCAGTAACAAGCGTACGAAAAACACGTTTTGGCTGCTTCTGCGGTATTACCGCAGAAGCAGCCAAAACGTGTTAATGCTCGCTTCGGGATCGTCGTCTGCTGTTTATGCATCGCGAGGTCGTGGCTGTCGAAAATTGCGCTACTTAGTGACGCGTTCGCACTCGTTCTGTGTTTACGGGTCGACGATAATTTGGAACGCTTTAGTTGGGCAGCTGCAAGCGGAAGCTCAATCATCAGATTACGATAGCGCGCCGCACTCGTCGCGAACATCGCAGACGTGCGACTAATAGCGTTGACTCGTTGGACCCGCTGTTCGAGGTTCTTCTTATCAGCACTTCGAAGCTTATGACGAAGACCACCGCGGGACAACTCCTTGTACTCGCAATCGAGCATGACGTACTTTGAAACATCGGGCACTGCGGCCACGCACATCGCAACCGATCTTTCTACTAGATGTCGTGGTTAGGCCTAACTCCGTTCACGGTGCCGATGTACGAGCCAAATCCGAACTTTGCGAACATCGCGCTAGCGGACATTCGAAAGCGAAGAAGCCGTAATGTCCTTCGTCTCAAGCAACGAATCGCATTGCCCGCTGGCTCCTCAGAACCGCGGATGGGCATTTTGCGCATCGGCAGCGGACCCCCCTAGACCCCCCCGGCCAAGCTCGCCGCGCGGAGAAGCGGTGGCAGCAGCTCGCAATTTCGCGTGTCAGCGTCCCAAACGCAACACCAAGCACGCTGCGCGCCGTTTTTTTGTCGCTACAGCTAGGCATAGCTGATCATTGACAGACCGGGGATCGGCGGCCTTCGTTCTTAAATCGGTACGTCGATATCCGCGGTGCGCTGCTCCCGTCCCGAAAGTATGCTAAGCGATGTTTGAAGTCGGAAGTTAATGACCGTGGTAGAAAAGTGCGCTCTAAAGGAGTCCTGACCACCTTGCTGGCCTGAAATTTTAGTCAATTATATCCGAATGTCCGTTGTACCAGAATTCGTTGTAAACGAAGATCAATCAATGGAACTAATACGGAGGTCGGCATAACGCCGCAAATTGGTATGTAATATCCGAATGTCTGTTGTAAACAGATCCGTTGTAACGAGGTTATACTATATATATATATATATATATATATATATATATATATATATATATATATATATATATATATATATATATATATATATATATATATATTGTTAAAAACAGGGACCTAATGAAGTACATAGTTATTTTTTTTAGCTTCTCATCGTTCGCAGCACCTCTCCTGTGAACTGTGCCCGCTTACCATTACAGGGGCAAATAAGTCTTTTTACTTATAGACCATCCCAAATGAGTGAAGGAAAGTCTATGCAACTCTGCAAATGGACTACAACCTTTGGGACTCATTCGCAAAAGTGGGCGTTGTTTAAACAGCATTCTAGTCATACGCAAATTTCACATTTCGCTCTTAATTCTAGTAACATGGCGTTGCCGCATAACACATTTCCTGAGAAGGAGGCCCTCATAATTTTCCTCTCCAGTATTTAACCACGAACATTATTAGTTCGACCAGGATCGATTTTGCGATGGCAATCGCCATGCATGCTTTCAATAATTACTGGAAATAAGTCTTACTACGACTTTCGAGTACGAAAGCTATTTATGTTGGCATCATATTTATGTTAGCATCACTGATCATTTCAGTTCCGTCACGTCAGGAAGTCATTTATAAAACATAAATTTATTACCGTAGATATAAAATATAGAAACTTATGCAGGCACTTTGAACCGGGCTACACTTTACTACGCGCATGTGTGTTCCTATTTTTCCTCCCGTGTTCGGAACTCCATCTACATAATCGGCCAAGTAGAATCCACTCCAAACGTTATAATTTTCTTACACCCATGACACGCTGATTGGTGAAAATCTGTTGAAAGCAGTGATACAATAAAATGTATGTACATCGCGTGCGTGCATTTTTCTTACGTGGTATAGTTCTCATTGTTGGAACAACCTCGCTAGCGAAATGTGCTCGCTTACTAGTGCAGAAACAAAGAAGAGTAGCGTTACGTCCAGCAGACTTACATGTATTAGCGGTGTCATAGACAAAGTAATCAAGTTTACCTTCTGTTAGTGCGCACTGCAGAACAAGACTGCGTAATTTTGTTTATACCCACTAGGTAGTTTTGTCCATCTTTCCACTAGACGTTCTACTAAAAATGCAGTGTTCCGCTTTCGCAATAGCATTAGTAAGGTTTACGTGCAAGAAAACTAAGTAAACATGTACACAGATTACGCAACCTAATAATGTAGTGTGGTGCATGTAATGTTGAGGTGAACTGCCGGTGAGGAAAATTATATCTGGACCCCAAGCCAGTGACTAGAACGATGAGCGAAGTGTAAAATTTCAGCTGGACGCCTGACGCCACTTACAAGACGCGAAGTTTTGCGAATGAGCCGCTAATGTATTTCTTCGTTTCCAGAGTTGCATAGACATTCATTCACGCGCTACCCAAGCAGGCACAATAAATGGGTCGGAGTCGGAAAAAAAAAACGAACTGTTTATATGGTGCTCAGCGATACGCAGAATAATATAAACAATCACGAAGAAAAAAAACAACTAGCACACATATATTTAGGAACGATCAGTGGTTACGGCACAATGCAAGTAGCGAGAAATTAATGCATACAAAAACTAGGACACCGCGCATCGCAATTCGCTAACAGTTCAAAAGCATACGCTTAACAGTGGATAACTGTAACAAAAGTTCAAAAGTAAACAAAAGCTGACATGCGGATGACCAAAAAACGTTGATAAGTCCCAAGAGCCAAGAAGCCGAGCAGTACCGCAGAGTTCTGGCGAGTCTTCTTGCGTCTTAGGGTGACTGCAGAGCAGTTTTTCCCGGGGGCTAGTTCTGCAGGCAACTCTCAACTAGGTTGACCTATACCGTATACTTTGTGGCAGACGCTGGTTTGACGTCTCTTCCTCAACTAGTCGTTCAGACCAGGTTAGGCGGCCAGGCGATGCTGAGCGACGCTAACTTCTTAAAGGTTCAGCTGCTATGTCGTACTGGGCTAGAGTGCTTAGCAGGACAATGTCCTGCGCTTAAATAATCTTTCATCTCCCCAGATTCTCCACTGGGGAAGGGGGAAACTCGATATGTGTCCAATCACGCGCACTTCATATTCCCCAAACTCCACCCTAAAATATATTTGCTGCGCTCCTTTTAAACAGAGGCGAGAGTGACGGCTGATTTGGTCCCGTCACTGGCATTTGAAGAGATTGTAAAAGGTTTACTCCGACTTAACAGAACAATTATTAACAAAATGACAGACATTTCGCCACCTATGAATGTAGCATTCTCAGAATAAATGCGCGGAGATCGACCAGTCCACTAGTCCCATACGTCCTTGTAAACCTCCGGTAGGGGGCCGCGGTTGTCGCAAGAGTCGCAATGGGTCAAGACGAGTTAAACACGATTCCAGGAGTTTTATTTCCCCCACCTTCGTTCACGAGCCAGTGTCGTCGCATTGCTTAGGTCGAAGCCATGCCCAGCTGTGCATAGGTGCATAAGTGGCGAAACGCCTGTGCTATTTAGTTAATAATAATAATAGTCGGAGTAAACTTTTTGCGATCATGAATTCACCCGGCTTTTGGAACATTCTTGCGTTTAAAGAGATTTCGTACGCGTACTGCACTTGCGATTTTCTTATGGGAACGGAGCGATGTCTTCGTTCCCAGCTTGCGCCGCACACGGTCATTCTAAAAAGCCTTACGTGAGGGGACATCTCCCGGAGAAGCGTTCATTTGCGGTGACGCACGACAAAGGAGTATCCCCCTCCCGGCAATATTCCTTCTCTGGAAAGCAGATCCCGCATCTACATTTCGAACGTTCGCACACAGCGTGCACAGGCACAACTCAACAATGCAGCCTTTCAACGAAGACTCCGTGGCTGCCGCCTAACCCCGTCTGTGATGTTGTAAATCTACGTGACCCCACAAAAATGCACTGCCGAGACAATGATGTCACCTGTTGTACGTCCGCGTCACGTCACTAGCGCCGCCATGTTGAATTCCGGCAGTGACGTTTGCTTTGCAAATGTCGGGCATAGTAGTCTGCAGAGTGGGCGCCGTCAACAAGAGCCTCAACTAAAAGCGTGGTTTTTAAAGACGATAGTCTTTTTTGGGGAACTGTTTAGAAAAAGTTTATTTCACCACAGGACGCTACTAACAGTTGGGTACAGCGTCGTAATCAAAGACAGTAACATATACAAATGTCTAAGCGCTATATACATGAAACAGTTTACACAGAAGTCCAAGTCCACAGGACGTCTTCAACACATGCTACTGTGGGCTAACATACACTTACAACAATCTTATTTTCACATAATATACATGAATTCGTGAACATACAAGCACATATGTACAACAGATGTTATGGTGTAGGCAATGTACAGATTGAATAAGGAACTTAAACGCAGAAATTTTGGTCTGTCTTTCTGTTTGTCGGCACGTCCCTCGATTCAGCCACTCGGCCAAAGTTGAACCACTTGCCCAAGGGCCAGCCGCCTTGAACTGGTGCGGCTGTTCATACTTGTGAACGTTGTCGATCAAAAAGTAAATATCATGCATATCTGAGGTGCAACATCACTAGGTAAGTATTAGGTGGCGTGTTCCTTTAATAGAAAATGCATACATACGTAATTTTAAGGACCCTAATTTCTTAAGCTGCGCTGAAAATGCATAAGAACGGAAGCTTGAGCGAGTTGGTATGCGTTCATCTTTGTTGAAACAGCGCTCACTAGACGACGACGAAGTAAAAGAAGGCACAGGACAGGCAGCGCCTGTCCTGTGCCTTCTTTTACTTCGTCGTCGTCTAGTGAGCGCTGTTTCAACAAAGCTGAAAATGCGACTGCGCTGACATTTGCCTTCCTCCGTGCCCTTCGCACGAGCTCATTGTTGTGTTTCGGTTTCGGTTCTGTATTGCACTGTACGAATGCCATGGGTTGGTGTTGAAAAACTTTAGTTTTGAGAAGGCCAAGAAGGTGAAAAAAAATATTTAAAAAATGAAAAAGCAGCGTTGTGGGCGGCCTTCAGGCTGCCGGTTGTGGGCGCCGCTCTGGCGTTCCTGTTTTACCCAGGCGACGTGTAAATAAAAGAGTGTGTGGAGAGTACTCGTTGAGTGCGGACGTTTCTCTGCTTCAGCGCTTCGCGCCAAACCGCGTTTTCGGGCTGGCTGGCGTCCCCGCCGGTCGCGTTGGTCACCGCCGGTCTTCGCCTGCTGCTGCGCCGGGACTACCAGCACGCAACACAGCACTCATGTTTCCCGACGTATTGCCAGATGGCGTCCATATCTCACACAGCGCCTCTTCTATCGTCTTTACACGACATTTGCAGCGAAGCACGCAGATACGCGGCCAATTTTTTCAAATGTTTTCTCTCCTGCTGAATTAACGAGCAGAGACTCTTTTTACAGCGAAAGCTGTTATGAGATGATTTCACCGGCCGTTTTTGGCGCCGTAGTTGTCCGCCGCCGCCGCCGCCGCCGGTGTCCGTAACCAGTATCGCTCGAAATAAGAAAAAAAAAACGAAATAAGAAAAAAATTCCAGGATGGCATGAGGTTTGAACCTGGGCCCTCTGCGTGGGAGCGCAATATTCAACCTCTGAGCCATGCCGGTGCTTGAAACTGCTTTGCAAAAAGGTCCTATACAGGCTTCATGTCGGGAAGGAACCACATTAGCATATGCAATATAGCGTGGTAGAAGAGTAAAATAAGCACCAAGCGTCGCACAACGCGAATTCTGTAACCAGGCGTCACACAATGCGAATTGTGCAACGAGTAGGTTGTTGAATGCTTCCAACCCATTACAAAGGACTATGCCATAATTCGTCATCAGGCACAGCATCAACAAAGTGCGCATAATGCCTTACATGGGTTTAGCAGGAACCAACGCTCTCCGTAGAATTACGAAAAATGGCACAGTGCCTGCTGCCCTACTTCTCAAAAATTACAATGATTTATAGCGTAGTGGGTTCCTCGCAAGTGCACTTGTATTGGTTGCCAAGGAAGCCCATAAGCGCATGATCCATTTCCTCGGGGTCTCAGTAAAGTTCTTCGCCCCCCCCCCCCCCGTCTCTCTCCCACGTCAACGTATGTTATACATACAGCATGACGGGAGAGGGAAATAGCGACCAGGCGTCACCCAATGCAAATTACATAACTGGTGGACCGTTTAAAGATTCCAACCCATTACAAAGGGCTGAGCCATAATTCTTCATCGTCATCAGTCGTCGCGTCAACAAAGTGCACATAATGCCTTACAGACGTGTAGCTGGTGCCTCGCTTCTCCGCAGAATGACGAATAATGGCTTAGTAGGTGCTTCCCAACATCACAAAAATTGTGATTTATGGCGTAGTGGGTACCTTTCTAGTGCACTTGTATTGTAGCCCCAAGAGAGCTTAACGGGCTCTAGAAACGCCGCTCTTCCAGCTTTCGCTGTGACTGTGCTGCGGTTACCGCGCAGGCCTGGCGTCTTTTCTCTTTTCTCTCGCTCTCTTTTTTTTTTTTTTTTTTTGCGGCGCTCATTTGAGAAACCCATAGAGTTTCATACTATAAAACCTAGAGGGGAATCTGGCGGTAGTGTCTATGCGGAGCTCATTGAGCGGCGCTTCAACCACCATGGAAATGATGGGAAGTACAGGCTTCGGATTTGCTTCGGATGGTTGCCGTTCTTAAGATTCGCGGCGCTCGTTCACCGGTCTTAAAACAAAGTGATGTGAACCTATTTCCAATTAAGACTTGCTTCATTCTTCCGTAAGTAAAGCTCATTGCAGAAAGTTTGAATGACCGTGAGATTAAAGTGAAACCGGGACAAATTCAACCACCAGGGTATACGCTCCACAAGCATCGCTTCGTGGCGCTGCTGCTCTTGAGAGGCAGCGTCATCTCTGGTATAAAAATACAAACTGGGTGCAAGCAACGCGCATTTTGCCTTCTCTCCAATACGCTGCCACTGCTGCCGCTCGCTTCTGTGCACGTGCAGAGCTCTCGCGGTGCACTTGCGGCGCCTCACAATGTGCCGCTTGCAGTGCGGCTTCAAAAGGATCTTCAAGCTTGACTGGCACTTCCGAAAAGCGAACTTGATAAAAGGAGAAAGGCTCTTCAATCACGTTTACGGTGAAGAGCAGACGATCGACGACAACGACGCCCGACTCAAAGCGAAATGCATTTCCCAAGTCGCGATTACACCGTGTAGGACGTATACTTCGAGGTAAGTCTTATTCTGTCATGTCAAAGATGAATAATGGTCCACATGCACTCCGAAATGAAGCCGTACACGCTATCGATGTTCTACGGTGTGGACTACGAATCATATGATTGTTGTTTTGATATGGCATGCTTACAGTAGCAGCCGTGTACTTTGGTGAACAAACGTTTGCGGCGTGCGAAAGAAATTAGTACGGCCATGGAACTGTTTCCTGAGAAGGTTAGAATTAAGTCCTCCGAGCCGCTGGAGAATCACCCGTCGATTAAGACGCGAGGCAGCTACGTGAGCTTTAACCACTGTGAAGCAAGATGAACTGCTCGCCTCGTTTTTTTTCGGTTCTCGCGTCATGTTTGCACTCTCTTTTTATGAGGATATCGACTTGACAGGCGTATAAAACCTGCTGCGCGAACGCGGCTAGAAAATCGCACACAGTCGGAAGGTGGTTACGTCAAGGTTCCACTTGCAAAGCATGTATTAGTGCCAGTTATATTTAGCGGCTTAAATATATATCACCCTAATAAAGCGACAAAAACGAAGAAAACCTGCAGAACGATCTCAAAGCTTGCTGAAAATGCATGGACGTCCGTTCCAGCGTGATAAAGCAGCCTTCCCGACGCGTGAATTGCAGGCGCCGAACTTCTGACAATGTGCCGAGTTCAGTTGAATTCAACCAACCGCGCAACGCTAACGGTATAACGCGAGTGTGAACGTTCAACAACGACGGGTAGGTCTCACGAACACGGGGAATCAAAACACAAAGTTGTTTCACCTACAACCGTAACTGGACTTTGACAATGCGAGAAGACAGCGAGTATCATTACTGTAGTCGCTGCGTGCATTCGCCGCGTTACGTACTGATTCAGGTAATCGAAACGAACGAAAGCAATGAACTCAGACAGCCAAAATAGAAGGCGAGACAGCGCTGTCAGCTATCCACGCTTGCCGCCTTAATTTCTCGTGCGACACGTCCGGGAACCGATACAGTTTTACAGGCAGATTGCGTGCCTTGGTATTGTCCGCACTGTTGTGGCAGGACACGACACCGCGATACTGCTGACCTCGCTTGCGCTTCCACGCGGTCGCTTCTGCCAACGTGGAAATGCAGCTTCGCACAGCAAGCCTCTCGGTTCAGCGTGCCAAGCTGTCGGAACGGCGCCCCGGTTCCCCGCACCGACTCAGAAACGCGCGCGCGCGCGTGTTCCCGCTGCCGACAAACAGGCCGAGTCGGCTGCGCTTGCACCCAGTTGCGCCAGAGCTTCTCTCCAGAGCCGCAGCGCGGCACCGTCGTCGCGCCGCAAACCTGAGCTTGGGCTCCCTATTATGCTTTGCCCTGTAATTGTATTCCAGATTTGGCATTACCAAATAATGGATCAATTTTTTTACAACGGTGAAAACGAAAATGCGTTTTTTTCTCTCGAAAGTACGCAACATCCATTTGAGGACATCAAAACACTGTATCGAGCGAGAAACACTAAGCGTATTTTCTGCTGCGACGCCAGGTGCGTCTACCCGTGCGCAGAACGATTGTGAGAGCAGCGGTACGTACAACGAATCTCTTGCTCCGCTGTAAAGCCGATTCAGCGTAGAGCAGAGTAGAGGCCCGAGGCACCGAGGAGGAGCGTGCAACGAATTTTGATGCTCTTCCTCTGAGACACTGAGCTGTTCAACACGTGGTGACAGACACCTACAGTTCAGGAGATGCTCAGGCGGAACAATTGCCGGCCGTACAAGCCAGGCAAATCCCGCCTGCTGCAACATCACAACCACCACAACATATATATCCTTGCTTGTATCCGTGGCTCACACCCACGCTGGGTGAATAAGCGGAGTATGGCGGTGCGTCCACTTTGCTTCGTCGTCGTTTTGCAGCCAAGTAAACGGCATCTTGGCAAGACGCGATTATTTATTAAAAAAGTGAAATCTATGCAGTTTCCTGCATAGATTTCGGGACGCTACATCAGTGCGCAGCGGTGCGCGAACGACGCTTTGCTAAAGCTGTCATATGCAACATCTAAAGCCGCAACATTGCCGCAAAGCAAGATACCTAGCGCGCTCCAGCCACCTTCAGTAACAAAGACACCGCTTCAGTGCTTTACGCCGCACCCCAATACGCACCCTCGCCAGAGAAGACTGTAGGCATTGCGACACGATACTGCCGCTGCACGCGGAACGAAACTGAAACTGTAGAAGAGACTTGTGACAATCCGCTAGCTAACGCAATTCGATATGAAGCCTGTACTACCCATCATTCCCACGGTGGTCGAACGATCGCAGCGCCAGATTCCCCTTTATGTTATGGTATGAATAAACTTTATGCAGAAACCGTAGCTAATCGTGGAGGGCACGAGCGGCCTGAAGAACTTAGTGCGGTGCCGTGTGTCATCGGCGCAACTTCTTTCTGCAAAGGGTCCTTCAGAGTAACGAAAGGGGCTTACTGCTAAGGGGCTTACTGCCCGTGGTCAGGGGTATTTGGTAAATAGACGGCCGTCTCTGTCGAAGAATGTACAGAGGCAAGAGAACGAAACGTCCCTGGCCAGCCGTCAGAGATGAGCACCCCATTTTTGGGCCAGTGACTTACAGTAAAGACTTACAATCACTTATAGCAAGATACAATTCTTTCATGTTCAAGACGTCCCTGCCGCGAAGGTGTATTCACAATACCATCTCTACAGCTTAATCCCGAGCGTCCGGTTAGTCAACAATAGTTACTCCTTCGCGGTAGCACGGCTCAGCGTGGAGAACGAAGCCCGTTATTCAGCGTGTCGCTGTGTCGCAAAATGGCCATCCATGGCACTACGCCTTTGTTTGCAAGGTATTTCTGACTGACATGCGATGCACAGCCAGATAAAGGACCGCCAGGGGTCAGCAATATTCGCATAAAAGTGTCTTTTCGAATGTGAAAAAGAATTCTAGAAAAAAAGTCCGGGATGATTAGCGGCGAAGGCGGCTGTTTTTGGCCGGCGGTACATGCCAGTACGAAAAAACTTCGGGAGAGGGGGGAGGGGAGGCAAAGCCCCATAAGCACCCCCCCCCCCTGGCTGCGCCCCTGGCACCTAACGTGGTTTCGCACTCCCCTCCAGGACGGGAGGCATTGCAAGCTTTCTGCACCTCACTTGGTTTTGCACTGCCTCCGTGATCGGCCCACCTTTGGCCAAGCGACAACGCCATGTGATGACGTCATCATGTGATGTCCTAGTGACGTCATAATGATGTCACCCATTTTGGCGATATGCGACGTCATTATGGCATCATATGGTGACGTCATCGCGTGATGATGATGATATTTCGCAACACTCGTGTTGGCTTCGACACCGCGGGACGTCGACGCACATGGTCAGTTGTCCCATTCGACGAGGCATCTAAGGCTGTCGCTTTAACACAAACGAACACTTTTCAGGCTACCAGGAGGTATATTCATAAAGCACCGCTACATTTTGAAATATGCGTACACAGTAGACGGAAAACAGTAATTTCGTATTGAGACATGCAATTTCGTCAAAGACAAACACGGTATAAACAGCAGACTGCGCGTAAGACAGAACCCTAACGGAAAGCACGGCTCTTGTTGACTCAATGCATCCCATTTGAGGCGATAAATAACTACATTTGTTCATGCTCGCATTTGCTTACGCCAAAAATCTCATTTGTGTGATTACCTGGAAGGAAAAGTCACTTCATTTTGTGAATTGCTTTGGCGAAAAATTACTGCAAGAAATTACCCTTTGCGTGAACGACAAAGAATACTAAGGCTGGAAATGGATTAACACATACGCACATTTCATCCCGCACCGTGAACGTGATGATGCAGGAGCTGTGCTTTAATTCTCTCCGTTTGAACCATGGAAATATTTGTTTGCGCATGATGCCAACCGGAGTGTATACATGCACTGCAAAGCGAAGTACGCGTGACCAGCTATCGTCGCAATGTTAACGCGTGCAGACCGGCGTATACGTGCTGGGGGTCCTTGTCGCACAGCGCTGAGAATGCCCAAAGACCGCCGCTGTACCCACGGTCGTTTTAAAAATTTCGCCGCAGGTGGCGTAGCGTACGCGATTGGCACTGCAGCACCGCTGCGTGGCACTCTGGAGCTTTATTAGAGCTCAAGTGGTATTTTAGATACCTGTCAAGAGCAAGCGCACACGAAAAGATGCTCAGACAAGACGGACGATCGGACGTGGTCCCGAACCTTGATCGCTATAAAGTGGCGCAATCCAGGTAATGCACCTACGCTACGAGCGTACCTTATCACGCGCAATAAATTTGAGAAATAGCCATCGGATCATTTCCGCATGATTTATCAGTTCTAAACATTGTCCACACGCTAATAATGTGTGCAAATGCTAGCTGTTTAATTAGATTGCGAGTGTTTCTAACGTTATTAAAATTCCATTTCAGCCTTTTTGGAACTAATTAATGACATCATTTGTCTATGGTGTGTAGCACTTACTGAAGTGCTGTTCAAATTACGTGAAAAAGGGTGGCCACGCGCGCTTGCAAGCGCACGTAAGATTCACTGACGCTGGCGCCTGGATCGCATGCGACCTTTGTGTCACATCCGACGAGCGCAACGTAAGATGATGTGGCTGTTTTAGCACGTTGCGAATAGCTGCAGGCTTACTCTGCTACCTTGGACAGGATTAGCATACTGACTTTTCTTTTCTGTTCGTTTTGTTTTTCTGTGCATTGCGTTTTTTGTTTGTTTTGGGCGGGCACTTTCCTCCTCGATGGAGTTTTCTTCCTCGTAGCCACCCGCGGCGAAAGGCGCCTGGATGCGAGAAGAAAGAAGCGGGCAGTTGCTCGTGGAGCTCGAAGCCTCGCGTGGTTCGAACCGCTCTGCCCGCCAGCGCCTGACCTCTCGGAGACGTGTAGCGAGATTGCCTCCAACATGTCTGCAGGACCAAAGCTGTCCACTTCCAAGGAGACAAAGCAACGCTGTTACGTTACCGAGGTGCCGTTGCAAACCGTGGACCCCGGCCAACCGGCAAGCAATAGCTCGAAGCCATCTAAGCTGCTTTCTCGGGTCCTCTACGGCGCCCTTATGAGCGTGTTTATCGGCGTCTGCCTCGTCGTAGGACTTCGCCTCCTCGGAGCTCTCACCCAAGACCACCACCGGCGCAAGTAAGACGGGTTCTCTAGGAACTGCGGTCTTCCATCTCCAGCTGGCCCTGTGGTCGCCCGTGGAAGGAAGACGGACGGCGGTCGTCGCTCCGTCAGCATCCCTCAGGAGTACATCGGTCGTCGATGCCTGGACTTGGCTGGACACGAAGAAAGCAGCAGTTTGGCGAGTGTTTCTTCAGAGTGTTTTCTCTTTTTTCGTTTCATTGCTTGAACAAAAAGTGCTTCTAGACATTTCTTTTTTTCTTTTTGTAGCAGGATAGCTAACGGACCCTTGTTGTCAAGATAGCCAATCGCAGTCGGATTCCAACATGTTGAGAGAAGTTTTCTGCGCATTTGCCTTGTGCATGGCAATCAGCGTCGGCTTGCTTGTTGCCATACTGACTTCTGCGGCAGCGCTCGCCCGCTCACGGCTGATGGAACAACCTGAATAAACGTCACTGCTTTCTTTTTTTTCATCTATATGGCGTACGTAACTGAAATCGCGACCTTGTTGAAAAAGGAAAGTGCCTGAAACAGGAGCGCTCATATCTTACGTTGCTGACTTTCATGTTAATCAAGCTGTCAGAAATCAAAGTAGACGGTAAATCTACATCAGCGGTGCATTCTTCTAGTTGTCGCAGCAGGTTGCGTTTCGCGCAAGAATAGTCAAAGAAACTGATTTCATATTCATTCCCCAGTCAGCGTCACGTGTTCAGGCAGATAAGTGCCGGAGTTTCAGAGAACAAGAAGCCGCCAGGCTTTGAGTTATCCGCTGGTAGTGCTGTTAGTATTGATAAGCGAACCTTTCAAAATTCCAAATAACTTACGGAATTTTATTGCACCATTCCATGTCGCCGCGTGGAGCAAGGTCTCACAAATAAGGGACAAATTGGGAGGTGTTGACTTTGGAATATCTCGGGAAAAAAATATACGGGACCCACGTTGACGTCCTACGTGCACATAAACCGGTCTCAAACAATTTATGAAGGATGGCACGTGCTATTGAAACCTGAATCTTCCTACCACTGCAATTTTGTGTTCGGAGCAAATCGCGTTGAAACAGACGAAAGCGTGGCTACTTTTCCTTTTCTATTTTTTCTTTTTTTTCTTTTTTTTTCTTTTCTGCAATCGCGTGTCAAGTGTCGGGTAAGCGTTTGTTGTGGTGGATAGTAGCTGCAAATAATATTTTAGGAAACGAGTAAGATAGTCTTGTCCTGAATTCTCGACACGTAGTTACTACCATAATACGCGTTAGAAATTGCAGTTATTGTATTTTTGCGCGCGTGAAACGCGCTCCTGATTGAAGTATATCAGATGCCAGCCTTCCTGCATGATGCCCTAGCTCGGAACGTTTTCCTCTTCGTGAGGTTGCTGTATGTCTGCTTATAAGAGAGAGATTTTCCTCGTCTCTTCTCGCTGCTTTTTGGGAGCTAGCAGCTGCCTGGTGGCTGCTAGCTTGCAGTGTTTGCCGGTTCCGGGTATAATGTGAGCCAGGGCTGGATATATCGCAAAACTAGTCCGCCCGGAGCGACACGTAATCTACTAAGCACATGACGTGACCGCCTACACAAACACATCGGAACACCTCGCCGTTTTCTGCTCTTGAGCCTTATCTCGTTAACAGCGCTACGCTCGCACTATGATTACACCTATAAACGACTCTTCTCGCCCTGGAAACAGGTGTTTCGTTAAATTAGTAGCGCTGTAGGCATGGACCACATTACCTATCTCTATAGGTATAGGTTGTTGGCTTTCGAAAATTCCAACACAGCTCAAAGTCTATGGACATTCGGCATTTCATAGTAACCTTTTCAGTCAGAGCGCACTCATTTGTGCACGCGACTCGTTTCCGCCATTTCTGTCAACTGATGGCAAGGAATTAACTTCTGGATGCAGTTTCGCTTCTGGTTTTACTTCTGGGTGCAGTTTTTGCCCCACGCAACTACATCGGTGAAGGCCCCTTCATGTTTCATCAGTATGTTCGACATTGCGCATTCTATCAACAACGCCAAAAAAGTAATATTTTCTCTCTCGTAATGCTTATGACCAATAAATAACTCGTGCACGTGCTTTACCTGGGGATTAAATCATTTTATGAACTAGCGCTGTATTACCAAACGCGGAATAGAATAATATTTCATTATTCTGTAATTATGAAAATTATGGCGACTCACTAGACAATGCCGACAGCTTCGCATGAGTCTATCCCCCTTAGCTTGCTTTTAATCGATTCTCCAGCACCTCAATTTAACGTTACGTAGTTATCGTGCATTTACCAGCGGTGTATACCGCCATTCCTAAACGTTCGTCGTCTCAAAAGCGTGAAAGCCCACGCTTGGGGGATCACTGAATGTCACTAGAGTGGGGCTTAATCCTAGCCTTTTTTAAGAAAGAAAGAAAGAAGAAAGAAGAAAGAAGAAAGAAAGAAAGAAAGAAAGAAAGAAAGAAGAAAGAAAGAAAGAAAGAAAGAAAGAAAGAAAGAAAGAAAGAAAGAAGAAAGAAAGAAAGAAAGAAAGAAAAAGAGAGAAAGAAAGAAAGAAAGAACAGTGATATAGCGCTCCGGATAAAACGCTCATCAACTGCGGTGGTATGGCCACGAAGATAGTGATAATCCACAAAGTGGCTGAAAGTGTTCGGGTAATTTCCTACTTAAGTATAGTTTTTTTTCTTTTTTATAAAAGTAAGAATCTGCCAAATAATAAAAGGATATGGCACTCAGGTTAGCCGCATAATAAATATGTTCATCCTCCATTCTAACTATGTGTCATGTTTGGAGCCTTCATCATCAGCGTTTCACGTAAGCATCGTTAAGGGTGACGACACTGTTTTTGACAAGCACACCTACCGATACTCTGACACCTTCTTTACTAAACCCACAACGGCAGAAATTTGCGGCAGATTCCATACATTCTGTGAGTCGGTGATATGCGAGGTATTAGGCGAGTAGCAGCCTACTGGGCGCGAGGCCCGCCACTGGAAATTCCAGCGCCACCGTCGGCGTGACGTGCTTGACAGGATCACGTGGTCTCAGCGGCCGCGTCGGCTGCTTGTGGAGCGTTGCCGCGCGCTTTGAAAACGAGTTTCAAGTTCCACCTGCGCTGCGGTTTGTTCAGTTGCGGAAGTTTTCTCGCATTCTGAACACAATTGAAACCATTGTAACAGGAGTGGCTGCCTCCGAATGGTGCTCTACTGCTCGGTGCCGCAGTGCCAGACTTACGCAAGGGAACTCAGCGTCAGGCTGCACCGGTACCCACGGGACAAGAAACTCCGTGAAGTGTGAGTTGTGAAGCTAGAACCGGCAAGCAGCAATCACCTACGAGTTCTGTGTTCAACAAGCACTTCCGCGACGAAGATTTTTGCTACTGCGTCGGGGGCGGCGATGTTTGGTGAGTATCAGACGGCGCGCACTGAGACGATGGCTCGCGCGCGCTTTCCGCAGGCTAATGATGCTTACCTTCCACAGGATGTAAAAGGCGCTACCTTTTACCAGGTGCGATGCCATCTCAGAACCTTCCCGTGCGACATCTTGATCGTCGGCAATACCTCTTTCCAGACTAGTTGGTTCATATTTGTAAACTCGACTTGCTGCGCAACCAGCATTTCATGTCTCCCTCCTCTTTCCTGCTGGTTGCGCAGCAAGTCGAGTTGATCGTCGGACTCGTGCTAAGCGTCCGCGAAATCGGCTGCAGATACGCAAGTCATTGTTTAGATACGTTGAATTAAACAACTCACAGGGTTCCTTATGCATTATCCAAAGATGACTGGAAGGTGAAAGCCACCTTCTTGTCAGTCGATGTATTGGTTCTCCCCCGCCCGCCTCTAAAAGCGTTCTGCACCTAACGTGGTTTTGCACAGCCTCTGTGATCGGTGCGTCGATTACGGAGGCTTTAGGTCCCCAATTTCTTCTCGCTACAGTCAATTCAGACAGCACATTCGCTGACCGCATTCCATCCATGTAGCGCAAACTATGCGCAAACACGTCCGTTGCTCTTTGCTCTAGGTTCCAATAGCACGCAGTTATTCGCCATCCAATCGCACAAGGTCATTGCTGTCACTTCTGCACTTCTGGTTTGCCCTTAACTGCTCGCTCGTGTATGACCCGCCTTCCTTAGTTATTAAATGCAAAGCATTTCTTAGCGAACCGCAGGCACTTTGGCCGTTTCTATCTATGTATGTATATATCTATCTAGCCGCCTAGTCTGGGCGCTCTCCTGGTCGTCTCCATAACCTGTAATATATCAAAATTGATATAGCAGGGTATCAGTGTATGACGAACATGATTCACTGGTCATGACATGAATAACTCAAAACGCATGTGGCATACGTCATGAAATCCTTTCCCTCAGTCACGTGTGGCACATACCCGCACACCACAGTTCATGTTATGCGGGTATGCGCCACAGGGGATTCACAGTCTCAATCAACATATTAACGGCGAACATACACATTGAAACGCAAGTCTAGTGAGGGAGCTGAAGACAGAACACCCCTGGAAGACGCTCGCCTGCCATGCGCTCGTCCACGTGGTCCGCCAGAATCACGCCGTGTTAATTTCATACGAGGCTCGGTGATAACCTCGTGCTGACCGCGGATGACGTTAGATTGATTGAGAGCCGCTTTCTGACACTCGAAGAAGCCGCTGCGAAGTGCCCTGACGGCATACGGCTAGACTACAGCAATGCGGACGTCGACCGCTGTAACGCACGTCGCCTCGACAACGTGCTATGCCATCCCGCATGCGATAGCATAACTGACTATAACAACGAATAGGTACATAGGGATGCCCTGACCAAGGTGGCCAACATGAACGCAAGCGACATGGGTAGCCTGCCGGCCTCAATTTACCTGAGCATCGGGAAGCTGTACATGATCACGGTCAACATCGACGTAAGCGACGGCCTCGTTAACGGAAACAGGGGCACCTTGTGGTACATCGAGCGTGACGAACACGGCAACCTCTTGCAACTGTGGCTTGAATTTCCAACGTCCACTGTAGGCATTGTCGTCCCAGCCAGGACGAAGCACGTCACTACCTCACACCCTCAATAGAATTGAAATGGTTGCCTGTGGGACTGCGAACCACCACAACCACGACACACGCCAGAAAAATATCTCGTGTAAGAGGGCACAGTTTCCCCTTGCGCAAGCAAACGCCATGACTATATATGTCACAAAAGGCCACATACGCCCAGGTAGTCTTCAGTTACGATAAGCGCCATCCACTGAAGTTGGATGGCGCTTAATACGTAGGCAATATCTACGCAGCACTTTCCAGGGCTACCAGCCTCGGTGGCCTATAGCTCACCAACGCAAAAGGGGACTTCATGTTCCGACATGTCGCCGGCTCTATCGACACAGTCTGTCGACGATATGACTCGGCTAGCAAACACGCTTCTATATAGAGATTGTCTTGGACCGGGCTACCACCTTCATTCGGCGCCACAACCACAAGAATCACCTCACGCTCGCCGCTCTCAACGTACAGTCTGTGTACGCGCACGTGCACGACCTCGAAAAGACGCTCTGCTCACAGAAATTGGCGTGTTAGCACTTTCTGAAACCTGGAGTGATGAGCCCACTGCAATCACGGGATTCCAATGTGTGGTCCACAGCAAGTGCCTTCATTGCAGGTGCGGAGGCGTGGGCACATATAAGAACACGGTGATGCGCAACTTCAACGTAGACCGCATCCCACTTTGCCGGCCGCCAGACACAGAACACAGGCAGACAAGCAGCGGAATCGGCGAGATCTGCGGTGCGCACATCAATCACAATAACAAATTCATTGTGCTCGCCGCATCCTACGTGAGAACTCTCAAGAACCCCTTCCACACATGCACACGGGTTCATGAAACGTGCGTGCGTTCTCCATCATAACGGACAAGTATACGCACTACATATCTGCTTACCGTGTCTGGTGTTGGTAATACCTATGTTGCTGTTGGTATCGTTATGCAATTGTAAACAATTGGTTATATAACATATGTGCGACTCTTCAACATATGTGTGTGCATATAATATTTGCGCCTATCTTTAGCGTCATTTCGTAACGTCTCGCTCAATGTAAAAAATTACGCCACAGTCACCTTCCCGCCGCGTGCTTCGCATAACATCGATTCCACAGTGAGTGGGTTCCGCGAATTTTTTTCTCCAAACTTCGTAGCTCTATGTATTTTATCTTAACTTTCGTTTTGTAGCGTGTACTTGTGCGCTGAAGCCTTCCACTGAGGCTTTGACATGCGACGGACAAGGTAATGCAAGCTTGAAGTCATCACAAAAGTGGCCTGCATGTGGTATCCCGAAAAACATATGACATATATACCAAGGCTCACAGCTCTCGTTTCCGCAATTTTAAGGCAGAACACATTATGTCCTGCTCTTGCACTTATAAATCTAGTTGTACGTCGAGAATGGTCGTCAGTGTGCGTGCAAAACGTCGAACGCGACCAACCGCGGGAAAAACTAATACTGCGTGACATGACGATGGTTTGCTCTTCTTGATTTTACTGGAAAAGACATTTCATAACAGTCAAGGTGTGTGCCAGCATGCAGTGCAACCGATACAAGAACAACTAAGTGTCCTGATAACACGACCGACGAACGCAGCTCGTCTAAGCTTCTTCATTTCAAGAGAGGTGGTCCTGGAGGAGGGCATAAGAATCACGCTTGTATTTAACGATCCTCGTCTTGAAGCTACTTCTCCATTCCGCCGAATAAGTACAACCGATTCGATTCACTATACAAAAATAAATTTTCAGAGTATCCTATTCGTTTTTCCCGTGCCGCCTGCCCTTCTATTGGAGCTCGTCGATCACGTGGTTTGTCTTCGGCATAGGCCCATCGAAGTGCCAGCCGGCAAGCGCAGCAGGGTACGCTGTAAGGACCCGATTGTAGAGTTCATTACTCGACCATTATATGCAAATACCCAAGCATGGCTACTGCTGCGGCAAGCATGTGGAGGCCGGAAAACTCGTTTTTTGTTTCATTTTTTTGCACCCTGAGAGAAAAAAAATACTCCATGTGGAATCTTCTTTGGGAGTTGTCTAAGTGCATGCGTAGACGTTTGCTACTAGTCGCGTGCTGTTTCGTCGTCGTATGATGCTTTGTTGAGGTGATTAGTACGCACTTTGTTCGCGATGACGTCCAGTATTGCCCGCTTGTATTTCTTGAGCTTGCCGGCAGATGAGGCACCTCTGCGGCACTCTGAAAAGTTTTTTTGTTGACTCTGCCACCAAGTTCAAGCCACCGCTGCCCCTCGACTCAACAAGATGCTGCGCTTCTAATGAATGCTAGTGGTAATGAAGCAATGCAAGGTAATACAAGCAATTTTGTATTGGGGGTGTGATATGAACCTGGCAATCACGGTAAACTTTCGCTCTGCTAAAATCTCATTTTATGTGACACGTTCTTCCTCCACTGACCTCCTAAGATGGTCGGTATAGAAATGAGATTGACTAATATAGTTTGAAGTGACAGATGGAAAGGCTAAATAGCCAACCGCAAACACTTTCTGGTGCCGATTGTGGCTCCCACCATCTGCTAACTGCGCACCAAGTGCACGCCAACTACTCGCTAACTGCACAAATCACGTAACATTAAGAACCCAGATTCTGCTCCTTTCAACCTTGGTTGTATATATCCAGATTATATAACTTTGCTTCATGCTTGTAGTGCGCTGCCAGTGAACACGGACGAGAAAAAAGAAACGAGGAAAACAACACAGGGTGATGGCCAATCACCCTGTGTTGCTTTCCTCGTTTCTTCTTTCTCGTTCGTGTCCACTGGCAGCGCACTACAAGCACGAGGAAGTACCAACTAGCCCCTGTTACCGCCTTATTAGCATGTATAACTTTGCTGTCATCGACCGAATTAAAATTTAGACTCTTGTTAACGGTGTACGAGGTGAGCTTGAGAATGATATAATAGTATTATTAGCGAATAAGCCGAGAAAGAAAATGCGAGTAAAAAACGCCGCGGCTTTCAATCGAAGCTGTTGGCATAGCGCAAGACAGACGGTTGGCCAAAGCAGATGTGACACAGCACAGTGTAAAGAAATCGAGCAGAGTAATTCGAATGGAAAATTAAAAGAAAAACGCGTTTTATACCTAGGAAAGAATCATTTAGACAACAACATAGATATATCGAGGCCTAAAGTTTTGATTGCGAAACGAACCAATATCTCACTCACAGAAGGGATGAATCGCGAATGTTCTTTTGAAACAATCGTCCTAAAACTAAATGAATCTTTCTGATTATTATTATTATTATTTTGGTCATGTTATGCGGGCTGCGTGCAGGTCCATGTCATGGTCATCTTCAGGGCCACAGGTTCTGTGGGTAGCAGGTAATCTAGCACATATTAACGCTAGCGAATGTGGCTGGTAATAGAAAAGGAGGTCGCCCGTGTGCGAGATGGTTGGGTGGCATTATTCGTTCCTCACAGCAACGTCTAGAGCACGTTAAAAAGTTTTCGTTGCAAAGCTCTTATTGGTGCACACACACACACACACATATATATATATATATATATATATATATATATATATATATATATATATATATATATATATATATATATATATATATATATATATATATATATATACGTGTGTGTGTGTGTGTGTGTGTGTGTGTGTGTGTGTGTGTGTGTGTGTGTGTGTGTGTGTGTGTGTGTGTGTGTGTGTGTGTGTGTGTGTGTGTGTGTGTGAACTACTTTTGCGTTCAACAAGGCCGTACTTTAATCCCATCCCACAGTCCTTACCACAGGACCGTCCGTAGAAGTAACGGACAGGCTTAAAACACGCTGAGGTCATGGATGACAGTGTCTGCTCTAGCTATTCGGCTGTGACGAAGAATAAATGCGGTGACGAAATAAAATGGATGTAGTTAGACGATTGCGATATTTCTTTCCTTTTGGCTGTAATCAAATAATTCCGGTGCACCAGCCAGTACTGAGAGATATTGCTCATTGTAATAACACATCACTGCCCCGCAAACGACGCTACAGCTGTAAAGGCGATCGCTCGCATAATAGCTTTGTTAGATAATGCTATCGATCTTTTCGATCTTGTCGAACTTGTGTTTATTCTTTTTTTTTTGTTTTTTTTATCAAATAGAACTGAGACTACTTTGCCATCCAAAAGCGGCGACGACGACGTAAAGAGATCCTCAGGCAATCTCAACTGCGACCGTTCGTTCTCGCTGCATGTGACAGCGAGACTTATCTGAACTGGATTGTCTCCTCTCATGTTAAACTCCGTCGTTATTTATTTATTCCTTGGGGTATTCGCGAGCGGGTACAGGGAAACGAGAAACGCAAGATTTATGACCAGTTTCATTTAAAGCGGTTAAAAGCGCCACTCCGCCAAATAAACGTGTCCTATTCCACCCGTGCATTTCTCAGCGTCGACGGCGTTGCATAACTTGTGGGGTATACCGGTGGCAGGCGCTGTTGCTGGTAGTGCGCTTTCTGGCGCTGCCGTTTCAGTTCAGGCAAATTGACTGCACGATTCGGCGTAGATCTCAATTCCGTACCCCGCGTTTTCTTTCAGCTCCTTGTTGTTTGTGTCGTTTGCTGGCGTGCCTTTCTCATATCCTGCGGACAGACCTTGCTTCTCTACCCATTTTCTGCATCACAGAACCTCGCAGCTTTTCCTTAGCGTTTTACTGGAGCCAGGCAAGACGTGCCGCAGCTCACGCGAAAAGTCGAGAAAGAATAGATGGAAATTTTTTTTTTCGTTTTATTCCGCTCGAACGCGAGCAGTGAATGTGGCCATTTGACGGAAGACTTAGAAGGCTATTGCGCGGTCGCGTGAGGCTCATTCAAGCGCATTCTTACTTTTTCTTTTGTTTCTCTTTTTGCTACGTTCAGTGTAGAGTCCTTAAGGGGCATGGTGGTTAAATATTTAGACTCGAACTTCGCTCGCTCACGAAGAAAGCGAAATGGCAAGGTGCAGGTGAATTTCTCGGCCCGTGAATTTTTCACTACCACAGAAGCACGTCCTTGAAGCGGACACTGCCATCTTCTCAAGAAGTGTTTGGCCCTGCAACACCGCGTCGTCCTCATATGCTGCAGCGTTTTCTATTCTGGCTACTCTGGCCCCCGAAGCCCAAGCACAGACGCCGCCACACTTAGTGTCTCCTCCGCACAAATTGCCAACCGCGCAGGTTACCCGACAGCGCAGTGATAACAGCGTGCAGGCCCTACCTGCGCAGGGGCATAAGATCGAAACCAGTGGTGGTTGTGGCACTGCATAGTGAACGTGAACTCTTAGTAAGTTCCAAGCGTGGGTTTGATTCAGACCAAACCCACGCTTGGAACGGCTCCTTTAGGACCGGCTGTTAACAGTCGCAACAAACCCAGTTTCGAGCTGTCGTAGTAAAATGGATATGAATGCCGAGACAGCTGCTATAATGTCGATATCATTATTAACTCTTCTTAGAGTATTTTGTCTAGGCGTGAATGCTACAATACGAGCCAAATTTTTATTAATGCGTAAGCATTATATGTCCCGGGACGCGGAAAATCCGGCGTCTGTCCGGCGTTAGCATCTGATGACAAGGCCCACGTGATGACGCCATGATTCATTGTCAAAAAAAAACCTCGCCCACACTAAAAACATTCACTTTGGCCGACTGGAAAATTCAGTTGACGCATGTCGAAAAACGCCCTGGCCCACTCCTAAAATTGGCTTCGTTCACTCTGAAAATTGACGTCGCGCAATTTGAGCGCATTACCAAATGATTATGCCGTGCGACTTAGTCATATGACCAAGTCACAACCGTGAGTTGTAAGGTCGCATGACTATGTGATGACGTTAGTGACAACGCCGAGAGGCGCGGACATGGCGCGGCTTTGCCTGCAGCGCCAGTATGTTCCGTGCCTCTCTGAGTGCTCCACCTTGCTCTTGCATTCAATACACGTAAAGAGACTTGAGTGCCTCGGTAACGTTTTAGTTACGGGTACCGCTATATTCAAGGAAACGTGGCACATTCCAAAGGTGTTCGCCATCAATCGTCAACGCATAAAAAAAGGGAAATCAATGCTATAGAGAAAGCCGGCGGGCGCCCGCCGGTTGCCGTTTATTTCTCGATGCCGTGGTGACTGATAGCGCGCTGTCACGAACACTCCGCATCCGCAAGCTCTTCTTTCACTTCAGTTTCGACATTCAGTCTATTGTTCGTATTTCACTAGATTGAAAATGTTTACGTTAAACGAAGGCAAGCAACAAACCACGCCTTTAACCTACTGAGTTAAAGTTAGATGATCGCGGCGCGCACTCAACCCGTCCTCAGATGAAAACTGTTTGAAACCAGCAGTGCACACGCACGTAAACAATACACACATACTCTCGCACTCGCTCAAGGTTCATTTATCCTAATCGCCCGATAACTGTGCAGTACCAGCCGCAGACAGGGCGAAGGTTTTGTGCAATGTACTAATAAGCGCCTTAAATTCCACTATCATACTCGGGCCCTTATCCATGAAAGTGCGCTCGGTATCCATGTGCTCCGTTAACCCCCTCTATGCTTTCTACTACGCGTTGTCGCTTCGAGGAATTATCCACATATACATAGTCATCTTTTTATTGCGAGAAGTTCACAGACCTAGGGGAGGACCCGTATGATTTCCTGCTGTAACATTTTCAACGCCATCACTACTAGCAATTATTACGGCTTTTGGCGGTAAGCTCATTCGTTTGCCGAATGTCACCCGCACCAATGACTTCGCATACTCGAGCTGCCTTAGGTGTTATATAAAGTTGAGGATAATTTCTTTGAAGCTCTGTCATCTAAAGCTAATCATTAAAGACATGATTGAACACATAACATGAATTACAGCAGCAAAATATTCTCACTTAACCAATACCTGCTTTTTTTTCTCTCATGTAAAAGCACTCATTTGTGTTACAGTATAGTATTTTTTTTTTTCACACAGATTGTGTTGTACGCAGTGTAACTGTTTCATTTTGCTGCGGTTTAGTTCCTGTATAACTCGTTGAAACTTTGTGTTAGGTTTCCCTTCTGTCGCAATCGTATTTCGTACGTGTTACTAGCTCACCACTGACATTTTTTTACAGTTGCAGTAAACGCTGCGCACTTTAGGTTTGGCGATCCCGTAGCGGTAGTCTTATTATTATTTTTTAACTCTCGGCACTTCTAGAAACCTCAAAATCATTCATTTGTTAAAAAATTGCTTCTTGTCAACAATCTTCGTGCAGCCTAACTTCAAAAAAGGCTCTTTTGGCTCCGAAGCGTAAGCCTTCTCCGGTGTCGCTTGCCTAGGAGCTTTGATGGGCTGAAAATGTCGCTGCATGAGACGTAAAAAAGTGCGATAACTACGACCACAGTCATGCCTACCTCGTATGGGCTTTCTATCCATTCAATTTTATCGCGCTCTAAAAAAAAAGGAAGGAAAATCAACCTGAACCAAATCACCCACGTTTCGTTTCTTTTAACTTTTAAAACAAATGGCATGTTACTGTGATCCGCTCGGCGTACATGAACACACCCTGTTGGAAATATCGGCAGAGAAACTGCCAAAACAGGTCATTTCGCCGAAGCCGAATATTTATGAGCGGATACCTCACGCCGTAAGAATTCTCAGTTTAAATCCCTCGTACCATTCGGCAAACTCGGCACCTGACGGCCTCCATTCATGTTTATATAGTCGCACGGACGGCTATGGTAGTAGCTTTTTTTTTTTTTTTTTGTTCTACTGCGACACTTTGGTCCAGCTTGATTCGCTACCTACTTGGAAATTAAGATTTGGAAAGTTTCTCAGGATCTACATATTTATACTTGCTAGGAAAATTTTTGCTGTCGTTCCTAGTGAAAATAAGCGCTGTCATCACGCCCTGTGGTCGCATTTCACTACGGCTGAAATTTCACCCGATGAACCACGTGTGAACGCAACAGTAATATATATAGACAACAGTTTTCGAAGTCTCACAATATTGTTAGCAGTTTTATAAGCCGAAGCTGCAAACACTCCCGTTATGGAAACATCCACCGTGGTGTATGCCACCTCATGAATGGGTTGCTGTGCATGCCAATTACAAAAATCTCTCTCACCAACTCAATAAGCAACAAGCATGGAACTGGCGCCGCTTTCAGACTAACACCTACCCTCACTTACACAAACTAGACACGGTATATCCAGACAGATACACGGACACCAGGGACACCTGTTTATAGACGTTTTTTTTTTTTCTTGTTATTGTTTGTCTTTGCCCAAGTCTTCGTCATTTCAGTCTGTACTTTCCTGTCCTGTTTCCTCTTTCTCTCCTCCTGTCTTCCTTTCCTCTATCTCCTCCCTCCTGCCGAAAGAGTAGGTAGGTGTCGTGCCCCTCTAGATGGCAGTTGTCAGCCTGCTCTTTCCCTATTCCCTCTGTGTATCTGTGTATGCATATGAAATAATAATAATAATAATAATAATAATAATAATAACAATAATAATAATAATAATAATAATAATAATAATAATAATAATAATAATAATAATAATAATAATAATAATAATAATAATAATAATAATAAAAATTGGGGGACGCTTAAGCTTCGCCTTTAAGAGCTGAACGCGATAGCGATATTCTGTTCCTAGTGCGCAGTTCGAACACTACGAGGGTTTAACAGAATGCGTCCACTAAGGCGTGTGCCTTATGTAATGGGTAGCATGCTTTAAACCAGGAGCAATTATGCGCGAGAAACTTCTTCGAAGTTGCGATGCACCCACTACGTGGTCTTAAGGCAATACGCGCGCTAATGTGTGCGCCTTTTGTAATGGGTGGCTGTCTTTAAACCACGAAGTCGTTATGATATTGGCATGGTGTGACGCCCTATGGCAATGTACACTTGTACCACGCAATACTACTGCGATATTACATCTCGTACTGTGACACCTGTATACAGGACGCGTATTTTTGGGAAGCACGAAAGTTACTTTCAGTGCAGCTCCAAGCAGAGGCGTGGCTGTGTGGTAGAACACCTGCTTGCCACGCAGATGGCCTGGGTTCGATTCTCATTCGGACCCAACATTCTTATTATTTATTTTATTTGCAGCTTTTTCGATTTTTCGGTCACGGACATGATGATGATTTTTCGCTCACAACCAACGGCCCCGACGCCGACAGCGCAATTTCTGCGATACGAGCTCTTTAACGCTATCGCGTTAATAATAATAATAATAATGATAATAAATAATAATAATACTCCTACGCTACCGCGCATAACATACATCTTCCCGGAGAGACCAGTCTCGTTCGACTGTCGTCATCATGCACGGCTAATATGTACATACATGGTCATAGGAGGTGCGACTTGCCGATATGATCCACTCGGAAGCCCCCCCCCCCCCCCCCCACACACACACACGATTATTCTTCGTCTGAAAGAGTGCATAACTATAGCTAAAGGCCCGACTAGCTGCTCGCTTAAGCGGCGTAGTATATTTGCATCGCTTAAGATGCAACCATATTCGGAAACAGAAGACGTCCAGGATATTAATTACTTGCATAAAACTGAAACAAACAGAACAGAGTGAGCAAAAGTAGATATGCGAGTGAAATCTGGAACGAATTCCCTCATTGCGCTTATGTGCCGCGTAGCCTGTGTGCCAGTCACACTTGTGCTTTCAATAACTAGCGTTCAGTCGCATCTTTTGTAATGCAGACTATAGATTGCCTCGTCCTTCCGAAGTTTCCACCCGCGTTACGTGTATCTAGGTTTTCCTAACACGATCGATGAGGCACTGCCAGCTGTCCCTGATGACGTAACATATGCCGCATGAGTGAAGTAAACAACATGCCACTTCTTTTGCTTCGCACGAGAGCGCGCGATAAAGCGTGGGACAAGCTTTTCTGTTGCTGTATCTTTTTGCACATGTGCGGGAGGCCTTTACAGAGGCATCAGAACTTCGCTGAACAGCCTTATTCTAATATATTTCATTTCACAGTGGCATCCTTGAGAATAAAGGCGACAATAGCCTAGGGTCCATGGCTTGTGGCACGGTGAGAGCTCTGCCTCGTTCCCGTTTTCCTAAGCAATGTACGTCAGATGTTGCGTAATATATGCGCGTGGATCTTGAGAAATACTTGCAAAAATACTTCATGTGCAGAAATACTTGCAGAAATACTTCACGTGCAAATCCCGGAACGGAGGAGCTGGACATTCTCTTATCATCGGCTAACTACTGCTTCGTCAGAATGGTTATACATATATATATATATATATATATATATATATATATATATATATATATATATATATATATATATATATATATATATATATATATATATATATATATATAGATAGATAGATAGATAGATAGATAGATAGATAGATAGATAGATAGATAGATAGATAGATAGATAGATAGATAGATAGATAGATAGATAGATGGCGACTCAGTTTTTGCAGGCTCAGCTACCGGCCCGTTGGGCCGTTAAACCTCATAAACCAACCAGCGCCAAAAACGCAACAAAAAACAAACAAAGTTAACACACTCTGTTGTCAAACTCTCTCGGTCAGTTTCAACCACCTAGGGTCTTTTAAATACACAAATCGAAATATGGTCACTGCGGCGTTGGTACATTAGAATGATTTTCTTGCCCTTATGTACAGTTAGGCGAAATGCGACTCCATGCAGTGCTTCTAGCGCAGAACAAGATAATATTAAAAATTCATTTCCGCGTTCGATCATGCTACCAATAGGAAAATATTAATCACAAATTGCTTGATATGCACATAATGTTGTTGTAACTAAGAAACATAATATTTGTGGAGTCATGGTAAGCGTGCGAGTTGCGATGGTCTGTGGTTATGTGCCAGTCTTCTTTAAGATCTCCAAACTCGCCGCAGCCTATTAGGTAAGCATCAAAAGTCACGGGGCACGTGGCGCCCTCACGTGCCCCGTGACGCCCTCTGGCAAGAAAGAGTGTTCCACGCTCGCCGCCTATAGGCTACGAGGGGCGCTGGCTAACACTCCCAGCTATTAATCACGCATCAATGCGCTACAAAAAAAGTGGACGAGGGAGTGTCCTCCGTCGTAGCTCAAATGGTAGAGCATCGGACGCGTAATTCAAAGGTTGTGGATTTGGATCCCACCGACGGAAAGGGCGATTTTTTGTCCAATTTAATTCCTTTCAATTTAAGTGAGAATCTTTACGCTACAGTTAAGAAACCACACATAATGCCCCCTATGCTTCCTTTGGCTTAATTGTCAGTCGGTTACATTAGTTGTGTATAATGCAGAAAACGAGCACATCGGACACTTCCCCTTCTTTCATACCTGATAGTTGTGATCTAGATATGGCATGGGAAACGCCCACAGTACGTTTTCTGACACTGTGGAACAAAGTTGCAGTTGCGGAGAACTCAACGCTGCTATTAGTGCTCAGTAAGTTCTCATACTAATTCATACAATATAGCTCAAATAACATGTCATTATTTTGGTTTACTTTTGTTTTTGGTATGAATGCGCTCTTCATGACCAGTGAAGGTGGTCACGTCGTTCCGATCTTTCGTAATTTTTATGGTGTCCCAGCTTTCTGAGACGAAACAGCTACTTCCTTTTTCTTTTTATATTTATGACTTTCAAATCTGTTGTCGCATTGGGCATTGCGCAAGGCTACCATCAACAGCGTTTTAAGGCATTTGTAGCCCCACTGGGAAAAACAATAAGTACATTATTAGATGCCAAGCAGCTTTAGCTCAGGGCTGTGACCGGCGATGGCGTCCGCCCACGTGATGCAGCCGCGCCGCTGTGAGTGTAGCATAGCCATCTGAGCGCGCGCTCGCGCCAAGGAGAAGTCTTCTTCTTCTTGTTCTTCGACCGCCTTGATGATGATACGTGCAGACCACTTTAGGGGCCCGGGCTGCCGTATGCTGTCCTAGCTTGGCGTAACGCAGACAAAATTGGGGGACCCTTAAGCTTCGCCTTTAAGAGTTGAACGCGATAGCGAAATCCGGCCCCTAGTGCGCACTTCAACCACTAAGTGCATACTATTAATGTGTATTGTTACACACACACACACACGCACGCACGCGCGCGAATTTTACAGGCTTTCGATCTAAAGCAAGAGTCGCATGGCCTCCAAGATATACGCCGCGCGCCGGCCCTCTCGGATGCAATGAAAAGTCGAGACATATTTCTCACAATGCCTCACAGATGGCAGCACATTATCTAGCGTTTGCTGCGTTGGCTTGATATGTTTTCCTCTAAATGGACATAGTTGTCCATTTTTAGAGCTGTTTGAAAGTTCGTGTGTGTATTTAGCGGCGATGGCTGCACTATCCCGGCGTTTTTCGACGTAGCTTGATGGCCTCGCGTATACGCCTACCGTATGGGCTCGTTTTCGTCGTGACACCTGCCGAACAAAATGCGTCGAGACTCCTTTCACTACATGACATTTATGTAGTGTTTTTGTCCGAAGCAGCTGCAAGCAACATCGTGGCTTTGTGGTAAGACACCTGCTTGCCACACGAACGGCCCGGGTTCGATCCTCATTGGGACCGAAGATTTTATCGTTTATTTTATTTGCTACTTTCTCGATTTTTCGCTCACGGATGATTTTCCGCTCACAACCAACGGTGCCGACGCCGACAGCGGAATTTCTGCGACACGAGCTCTCTAACGCTACCGCGTTAAAACCATGTTTGCTGGCACGCGCTAGCGCATTCGAGCCTGTGTAAGGAGCTGGGTAAGACGCTGTGGCCTCTCCCCCTTACACTCTCTCAGAAATAATGGGGCTCTTCGATTTTCCACTTCTGGCTACCCGCGGGCTGCCAGAGCCAGCCAGAGCGCGCTCGTTTTTCTCGGGTTGCTCCGACCCCCCCGCGGTGCACTTCCGGTTGGCGTTCGTTTTTCTCGGGTTGGACGGTTCTGGCGACCCTCGGGCTCCCCGCGGGTCGCCAGAACCTTCCAGGACAATTTAGTCGTGGAAGCTCTCTGGAAGGTTTCGGGCTAGCAGACGCCGAAAAGACACGATACGCGCTCGCCGCCATCTTTGTGAGGACTCGACGGATTGCAATGCGGGCGCTTGCGGACTACACCTTTGCTTGTCCTCACGCTCAACCCCGCCACGGTGGTCTAGTGGTTATGGCGCTCGACTGCTGACCCGAAGGTCGCGGGATCGAATCCCGGCCGCGGCGGCTGCATTTTCGATGGAGGCGAAAATGTTTGAGGCCCGTGTACTTAGATTTAGGTGCACGCTAAAGAACCCCAGGTGGTCGAAATTTCCGGAGCCCTCCACTACGGCGTCTCTCATAATCATATGGTGGTTTTGGGACGTTAAACCCCATATATTATTATTATGTCCTCACGCTCGGGCCGCTCGGCTGCTCGGCGCCGTTCCGCCGTGCGAGATGGCGCGATTACGAGTGGCGGCGAGCATTTGGAGCTAATGTTTATTGCTTTTCTTATGTGTCCCGTGAAGTTTCCTTCCGTGAACAATGCGGCGAACTGTCGCGTTCTAACCATACTGCGTCGTGCACATGTCCCAAAAGTTATGTACACGTTCGTACGAACGCATGGAGACCCCTTTCGAGTTTATTTTTTCGTAGTAGTATTCGATTGTGGTGTCGTGTGTGCTTTATGTGCATCTGAGACGGTTGTGATCGAACTACCTATTTCGCTCCGTCGTATGTTTGCGTGCGTGAACCCCGTCAGAACTTAACTATTTCAACTAGGTCTTCGATGTTCATAAAATGCACTGATCGAATAAAAGCGATCGCGACATTGTTTTTTGTGTGATCCTCGTTGGTCGCGAACGGCGTGCGAGCGTACTTCGATATACGGGCCAGTATATGTTGTATAGTATTATGAACGTTTTGCTACGACGCGTCGATGTGAAAAAACAAGAGATGAATTCAGAAATGTATACATCCTTTTGTTGCCTATTTCATTGTCGGCTTTGTCTTCTTTCTCCTCTTAATAATAATACCATGAAATATGTACGCGGTTATCACCCAGTAGCTCAAATAAAAGCTGAGCTAGCTTCATTAGATTTTTGGAAGTGCCACTTAGGACTGGAAGAGAGGCTCAGGCAAGATCTGCCAAAACGAGTCGAAGACGCGTCACACAGAAGTTTATTTTAGATATAACGCGCACTCGTGGTACCCATACCGCCGCATGTCTCAAGTTATGACAAAACGCAAGCTGGTCAACGCGTGTGTGCGACGTAGTACGCGATAGATCCTCGAGCTCTTTTGGGGACACGATCACTTTCGCGAGATTTTCGCGTCGTGTTGTGCAGCGACTGTTTCACGTACTAAGCAGACGTGAGCTGGTTAAGCCGTTAGCGGCGCGGTAGCTCACCTTGCATCGCTTTCGTGGCGCCTTGCGCCAGCTGGCTGTTTTGTTCGCGGACGGGGCGAGTTGCGCACGATTTTGCGAACGTACGTGATCGTATCCCAAATCCGTATGCTCGAGAATATCACTTCAGCTCTTCAGCAAACCTAGCGACATATTTTCAGCGGGCAATGCAGAAAAACCAACGCGCACGCGGCGCAAAGTTTCGTTTGCTGCCACAGCGGTAGCGTTTGTTTACGTTTATGCTGGCTGTCCCAGCGTTCGATTTTGGAATCTTGGGGCAGCTTCGGGTTGTCTCGGGCTTCCCACACACGTGACCAAGACGATGTTTCCTGTCCCGACCGGAACTAGCTGGCTGACCCTCTGGCTATCTCTGGCTGCCAGAGAACTGCCAGAAGTCCGAAAATCGAAGAGCCCCAATGTGATGGCGTCGGGGAACGAGATTCTGCAGACGCGCGATGAACCAACGCGTTGTATCCTAGTCAGAACTCGCTGGCACGCGCTAGCGCTTTCGGGCCTGTGTAAGGGGCAGGGTAAGACACTGTGGCCTCTACCCCTTACACTCTCTCAGCAATCACGTGATGGCGAACAGCAACTACAGTGAATTCATGGTGTGCTCCACTTGCAAGGACGCGTTAACATCGGGCAAGGTGCCCGTGATGAAGGGAACTTTAAGTCGACCAATGCGCTGCTTCGCATCCCCACATGGTTCCCTTTAGTGGGAGATGGTGTAATTTGTTTGTGCTGCGGCGACTGCAGGATTATTTTTCTTCTAAAGAAGTGAACAAATGTAATTTATGAGACCGAGATCTATCATGTGCTGTACCTTTAAATGGCACTTGGCATGGGGACAAATACCGCGTTTTTCAGCAACGAATTCGCGAAAGCTATATTACCGGCCATCTTATCTCTGCTCGCTTAAAGGGACTTTCAATAATTTATTTAACTAGTAAAATGCCGCCTGTGCCCCACTATGAACCACCTTTATTAGCTTCATCGGCGACCTCACGTGAAGGTCGAAGTACATTTAAAAGCACAAAAAAAATTAAGGCAGCTTCCCACGATAGTGGTGCCAAACCTGAAGGAAGTGCGGAGCTGGGCATCCTTCCTTGTTTCTCTTTGTTTTCCCTTTCCTTCTTCCTCTCCTTCTCTCTCTTTTTTTGCTTTTTCTATCTATTTCTTGTCTCTGTTTATTTCTACTTGTGTCTTCCTCTTCCTTTCTTTCTCTTTCTCGCTCTTTCTATCTTTCTTTCTCTTTCTTCCACTTCTTTCTCTCTCTCTCTTTCTTTGATTATATCTCTTTTTCTCTTTCTGTCTTGCTCTCTCTTTTTCCTATCTCTTTTTTTTTTTTTGCGTCTCTTCTCTCTCCGTCTTTCTAACTGTTTTGGTCTGTCTTCCCTTTCTTTCTCTCTATTTATCTCTTTCTATTTCTTTCTATCTCTTTCTTTCCCTATCTCTCTCTCTCTCTGTGTGTACTCGTTATCTCGCCTATAAGAGTTATCGCATGCCGCGCCGGACAAATCGGCGCACGTGTTCTGGGAGCTAAGCAGAAGATGAAGAGGACGAAGAGAGCGCGTGCCAATTCATGATGATGATAGTTTTATGTTCGCTCTGCACGGACTAACAATCGGCTTAAACAGCCCCGCTGTTAAAAATCATGTGCTATCATGGACGGTGCGGTCCGCCAATCCTCGCGTGGCTTCGTTCGCGGTTCCGCGCGAGGACTGACGAACCACACCGTCCATAATAGCACATAATTTTTAACAGCGGGGCTGTTTAAGCCGATTGTTAGTCCTCGCTAGAGTGTACTAGAAGCATTTGAGTGGGACGAACGAGGGGGTTCAAAGTGAGGCGCCGGCTGTAGACAGGACAGAAGGCGCTTTGATCGAGGGGAATAGCCTGGGTGCACGCGCACCGCGCCTCACATATCGAGGAACGCCGGACTCCACTGCACCTGCGAGTGCGTCGCAAGAGACGCTAATCGGCGTCCCTGCAATACGCGGTCGGCATCACACATGAACGCTTGGCGAGAAGCGCGTGACGCTAAGCCCGCACAACGCAACGCTATCCACTTCGACCGTTGCGCCACCATATAGTATTTTCCACACGCCGCGCGTCACCCCTATGCATGCGCTGAACCAGTTGTTCGTCGGCCTACTCAAAACGCTTCTAGTGCACTCTATCCTTGCAGAGCGAACAGAAAACTGTCATCATCATGAATCGGCACGTGCTCTCTTCGTCATGAAAGCAAATAGCGCGAAAAAACGTAAGACAAGACGAAGAAGGCTACAGCACAAGCGCATCCTGGGAGCGCTTGTGCTGTAGCCTCCTTCGTCTTGCCTTACGTTTTTTCGCGCTATTTGCTTTCATCATGAATTACCAACTCGCCCAACAATCAATCCTCTCTTCGTCGTCTTCATATTCTGCTTCGCTCCTGCCGCGCACCCCCCCCCCCCCCCCCCGGACCACAGGGACGCGCCGTACACGTATAACGAAGTTACTAAAATCTTTTACCTGAAGCGAAGGGTTTGCCACCCTCCGCACGCTAAGCTCAACATACCCCAAACCGTCCTCCTTCGACTAATCCAGACCAGATCGTATCCCAGTCGTACGTTTCTCCACAAAATCTACCCGGACGTCTTCCCGAGCGGCCTGTGCTCGGCATGTGGCGAGACAGCCACACTAGAGCATATCCTCAGCACGACCCAAGCCAGGGACTCAAGCTTCACCATGGAGGAAGACGCTTCTGCGCAGCCCCGCTCCCAAGGATTAACTCACGGCTGTCCAGCTGGCCCGCGAGGTGGCCGGCAAGCTCGGCTTGCCGGTTCCTACGTGGGACTGAGCCGGGTGCGAAGACCCCGCCGCGTTCCACAGGACCAAATAAAGTTGTGTTCAATTCAGTTATGGACACGTTCGTTTAGTACCGACCGACTATACCTCTGACAATTCCCCTGATTCTCATTCCGTAGTCCTTTGTCTACTTCTGCGTAAACCGAACCTGCATATTATTACACCTAATACGAACGAAATGCTATTTAAATTTAATTTGTTGTTTAAAGTCTCTTTGAATTCAGTTACACTTTAATTGAAAATACGTTTACATGCAGGTGTGATGTGTACTGCTCAAGCTTCTGTAATGTGATTCATATGTTGTTGTTGTTTTTTCTTTCTTTGCGCAGCGCTAATGTCGATGGAGAAGAGCAAGTTCCTGTAATGGTAAGTTCTATAATTTGACCAGCGCAATAAACTAAGAGTACTTCAGCACAAACACCTATGGACGTGCAAGTGACCTATGCGCTAAGAGACATTGATCAACGTCGTCGTATCATTTGCTGGCGTTAACGTCCTGGCTTCTTCAGTCGGAAAGATATATCGCAATGGAAAGAACAACAATATATAATTATCATAACCGTGTTAAAATTTTTGCAGAATGCAGTATATCTAGAAATTATAAAAACAGCTTACGAAGTTCAATACACCATCATCACGTTGTTTCTTGTTTTTGTGTGTGCGTTTTTTTAAGAGGAAGAGCCCCTCGAGCTTCATAAAGAAAACCAACATATTGTTACCTGTCGTAGAACACAGACATGAAAGACTATTTATGGGATGTATTTGCAACAGGAGCATGGTCAGGAAACAAGATAGAGACCAGATGCCACTGATGATGATGATGGTGATGATGATGATGATGATGATGATGATGAGCCTCTACACATGGCTCATACCCACACTCATCGCTCGCACCTCGTCGTCGTCTTCTTTTGCACCTTCCGTCCGCTCGGAATGTATTTGGCGTAACGTTGTATTTTAACGATGTAGTATGAGAGAAGATGCGGCTCGTCAAAGCGAAATTAGCGGCGTGCATTTTTTTTTTCGTTCTACATTTACTGTTAACAAATGCGTACACGATAATTTTTCGCTATCATTTATAGACCATAGGCTAGTTCTTTAAAAAATTTTGCGCTACGACGCAGGTTTCATTACGCTGCTACAAAACAGTAACCTTTAAATTCCGCAAGCATGTGAGAATAGGGGCATTACGCCGTCTTAAGTGGATCAGGCATCCGTGGGACATGTGTATCGTACTCTATACAGGCATTCAAACGTCTGTCGAGCAATCCCAAGGTAATAAGGCGTACACAGCTCCATTGGTGTAACTGATCGAGGCAGGGTCCTTTCCTTAAATGTCTGCTCCCACTTTCACCCCTCACACCATTACCATTAACTCCAAGAGGTTGCGCAGAGTTTTTTTTTTCTTTTCCACTGTTGATGCCCTACTGTGTTTTCCCCGGGCTGTCTATAATGGGGCCGAGGAAAAGCGCAAACGAACCTGAAGAAGACTGCTTCTCCTCTGCGCCTTAGCGTACAAGGGTCGTTGCTCTATTTATCTTTCTTTCGCGCGCGCGCTCAAGTCTCAGCAGTGACCATTCTTCGCGAGGAGTAAGTCAATGGGTCTGCTCACACGCGCTATTAGCAGCTGCGCATCATGAACCTTGCAGTAACATAGCAAGTAAGACAGGGGATCACATAAACAGACACGAACATCGAAGCACCGCCAAGAGAAATAACTATGACCTTTCTTGACTGCAGCGGGCTTTCTAGGGACCGACACTGGGCCCTATGATTCTCCAGTCATGCTTCATTGCTCCTAGAAACTTGCCGCCCCCTCTTGTCCAAAGAGGGGATGTTGCCGCTGAAACGAAGGGTTTCTCCTGCCAACCGATTCAGTGGATTGCTGCGAATGAACACGGCCGTCATTCTTTCGACACAATCACTCCCGCGAAACACTAGGGTCCTTTCTTTCTTTCTTTTCAATTTTTTTATCTGTCATCTTGTTCTTAGTATAGTTACACTATACGTAGGCTACGTCTTTTGTTATCGCTTTAGCATCAAATTACTTGCGCAACCTCGCAGTGTCTCCGGGAGTGCAAATGGTCTCTCTCAATCACCTGAATGCGTCAGTCTTGCGATAATCGCAGGCAGAAAGCAGCTTGTACGGTACGATGACGTTCGTGAATGTTCCAGTATTGTTCAGCCTGCAGCCAAAAGAAATGTTGACCCCTCTTTTAGAACGATTCGTGCTGCACGACTCCGAAGTTCATTATGTACGAACAAGTCCGCATTAGCATTCTATGTTACCCAACGCCTCACTATACGCTGACGCAACCGGTGTTAGTCGCAGCAACCTCCAGTTCTTACGTCCGCCGCCACATATCGAAGCACGTCGCCGAACAAAGGCCGTCGAATCCGCGCGTGCGCGAACCGTCGACCTGTGGATGCGCAGCAACAGTGTTCCATAGACCGTAAAGGCCGAAAAGAGAGGAATCGATAGTCCAAGGCGCTAACCATAGCACCCTACTTTTCATATAGACTGCACAAAGGAAGCGTACTTCGCCATGGCGCCGACTACCTGCTTTGCCCTGCGGCAGCGGAAGGCCCATAGGAGCGATAAACTCCGTGGCACCGAGATTTCCGCCATAGGAGCACGAGGGCGCAAGCGGGAGGGAAGTGCACAACTACGAGGCAGCTCTTGCAGAGAATCTACCTACCGGTGCAGGTCGCGGGACACGTACAAATGCAGAAAAGCCGCCCTTGCAGCTTCGGCAACGTCAAAAAGACGCCGTTGAGCGCGGGCAGAACACGAAGACGCGGAGATCTGAGCTCCTTACAAAACTCCCAGATGGCGCTTTACCCGCCTAGCTGCGCGCAGAATGCACACGTCCAGCCTTTCTCCTAAGTCACGGTAGCGAGGGAAGGTACGAGACGCAAACTAGATTTTCTCACGGCGCGCCTCCTCCTTGTTCCTAGAACGCCGCTTCAAGCGTGGTAGCGAGAAAAAGAAACCGAGTGAAAATAGAGCGGAGACTGCGAGCAACAAGCAGCCGCATACAATAAGCTTTGCTGGAACGCAAAACCAGGACGCTGCGACCGTGAGGGCGCCCGTCTTATGCCAAGTATGCTGTAGGCCACGCTGACTGCCGCAGTGTCAGGTTATCTATTTCCGCATTCATACGCCAGCTGGAGCAAAATAAAGACAAAAAGAGAGGTAGAAAGAACGCTTGACGCCCGTGCCACAGTACGATTTACTTCAGCACTGTGAACAGTTTCTAGTTCAGTCACTGGAGCTGCACTGTTCCGGCAACTCATACGCCGTCAACTTCAATATGCTTGGCAAGGTGTCGCTTGTGAATGGAGCAAGCGCACGCCGGCAGAAAGCCGTAGCTGTGTAGAAAAAAGCAGCAGTAAAACCCAGCGCGAAACCCCGTGACGGGTAAAAACTGAAATTTGCGCTGCTCCGTCCAGGAGAGAGCGGGAAGAGGGGTGGGGGATTGAGTTTCATGCATATACGAGAAATCGAGATACCCTAGTGTTCTTTCTTCAGTCTCCTCGAAACGCAATCACTTCCGCCCAAGTAAGTTATACGTAATTAAAGGAAACGCTTCCGATTCTGTTTGGGTAAGCCTTGGCTGAGAACATGTTTCACAAAGTGTATTTTTACAATTGTCTGTCTCACCTCCGATTTCATATTACTGTCGTTATGAAACCGCCCTAGTGTAAGAAGCAGCAACATACAAGACGAAAACAGTACTTCCGAAGTACAAAAATATTACACTACCTACTGAACTATCAGTTATGCTCAGAAGTATACTCCTAGCAAAAATGGAACATATGGTTCTTTTCACAACAGGGTACAGTTGTTTCTTAGAAACCAATGAGTGTTAGTTATGTTTCAGCGAAAAAAAATAGATTTTGTTAAAATATGCGAATATAATGTCGTTCATGTAGTTGATGGGCCGCATGTCGCGGCAATGTTTTTTGTCTTGAAGAACATCACGGATATAGAAATACAGACAAGGGTGCTGCTTGCGACTGAAACTTTGTTAAGAAATATTTGTGTTTTCGACTTAAACGGGCATAGAAAAGCTGGGAATAATACAGAGTAGAGCCGTGCGGTTTGCGTTTGAAAATTATGCAAGAAAAATTTCAGTGTAACTGGGGCTAAAAAGGTGGGTGGGAAACGCTGCAGAAATGCCATTTATTTCGTAAATTAATATTGTTTCATAATATCTGCCGTTCAAAAATAGGTATTGATCGCACAAAGTATTCGCATGAAGCCGACTACGTGTATAGGAGAGTGCATCACGACCTGAAAGTGAAACGAACTTATGTAAAACTAACATGGTTTAGTAAGTCATTTTTTCCCAATACGATCAGAGCCGGGAATCGGTTTCCAAGTGATATTGCGAATATACTTTCAAATGCTATCTTTGTACGGTCGCTACATGATGTATTAGTATAGACGTGGATATGTTGTGGTGTTTTATTCTATGTTACCTTTATTCGGTTTTTTTTTTCCTGTCCTGTAATCCCCCCTTACTGTAAATGCCTAGGAAGGAGCTGTGTGTACATTAGTAAATGACTGCAAATACATACTTCAGTTCACCAGCAGAAACCACCTATACGAAACACGGCAGTATCAGCGCTCCAGGCCGGCAGACCTGCATAGTCCAATTAAGCGAATTAGTTTTTGTTCAGCGACACAAATCGAACGCCGACAAGGCTTGCAAGCACAGCTTGCTTGCGCTATTTCTCCCGTGTATTTGTCTCTGATCTATAGGAAACCAACGCGGTCGGTTCAAAACCGCACTTATGCTCCGAAAATTCATCATTCTCATTTTTGCTTGTGTTCTCTCAAGCTATAACAGCAACCTATCCGAATCTGCACGGTTTGTTATTGGTCGGGAGCGTCATGTGCGAATTACTTCATGTAGAACAGTTATTTGGAACAGTGCGATGTGCGCGCTGCGCCAAATGACCACGGTCAATTGGTGTAAACATTGTCTTTCACATTTGGGGATATAAATTATATTTCTCGCCGAGCAACTGGCTTACATTGTAACCCAACCATTTCCTTCTTACTTGTTTGCCGCATCGAAGCACTATTTAACCTTCATTATTGTAACGCTATACGACTTTCACCCATATATCAAGGAACGCATAATTTTCCTCACCTCTCATCGACATTGCCGTCGCCTCCAACACAGGCTGCATACTTACGCGCCCGGAGGGAAGGATAGAGGGAGCCTGGCATTATAAGTTGAGCACGACGTATAATATAACGGCCCCCTAACCTACGGCAACGTGGCCTAGCTCCCTCCAAAGGAAGCGCTCGAATGTGACGAAAACAAGAGGGTTGATATCAAGCTCGTCGTAAACACGGGAAATGCCAGCGTGAGCGTGTTTTGACTCGCGTTCCTGAATTTTATTATGTCCAGAACGCGCGCGAAACCGGAGAAATCATGCGCAGAATACCACGCGGTTTATTGAGATATACAGACCACGCACGCTGCCTTCCTTGTTCCCCGTTTAACGATAGCAAGAATAAAACATAAACGATAGCAAGAATAAAATACAACGAAGGAACTACAGCGTAAAGCGGTGTGCCTATGCCCATTCGTTTTTGAGCCAAGCCGTATATTGTTATTATCGTGCTATGGAAAAGTCGAAGTTATCCTTATTTTTTTTTGTTTCTTCTTCCTCTTTTCTTAAGGCCAGAGTACAGCCGAACCTATTTTAGGCTTCGAGATATTGCCTTATAGGGAGGGTATAATGCCGCAATACAGAGCCTTTGTATTTCGCACGGGAAAACAAAGAGCCGGTGTCACCCCTCCCAATTTTATGTATACGCACTTTCGGCACGCTCGGATGAACGTCTTGCGAAACGCGTGTGGGATTCAAATTTTTCTGAAACGACGGCAGCGGGCCCAAGAAGCCGCGGCGCCAAGCTGGGGCGCCTGTTTGCTCGCTGGGGCTGTACGCAAAGCCTTTCCAGACTCTGGGATTCAGTGGGAGTGCAATGCGTGCCGGCCCATTTTTCAGGGATGTCCATTCCATCGCGAGCCTCGACAACAGGAAAACCTTTTCCGGCTGTGAAGGAGGTGGACACTGAGCGCTGCGTCGTGCGTGCGCTCTCCATAACCCGACGGCGTGGGCGGCCGTCGTTACGCTCGATCCGGTAATTCCAGTAATGGGCCCCCGACTCGACGTTCAGGTGCGAAACGCGCAACGCATGGGCGCGTTTCGCACCTGAATGGGCCCAATAAAAGTACGACAGATTTAAATCTCGCATAAAGATAATGCGAAAAAAAAAAGAACAATTAAGGCAGGATGATATTCTCAATTCTCCCGGAAAATTTAAGCAGAAATATATGGTTTTCCTTCCACAGTGTTTTGTATGTTCGGTTTTTTTGTTTGTTTTTTTTTTCATTCACAGATATTTGACAAACAAAAATATTGCACGTTACAGGCGATGCAACAGATTAGCTGGGCGATCTTGGTCGGGGGGTATGACTTTTACAGCAAACCACAATGCGACAAGACGAGGCATCACCTAAAAACTTCTTCAGAGCGAGTACTTATATCATTCTCGAGGTCGGGTACAGCTGCGTGTCAGAAGGTCCACATCAAAAACTGCGGTAACTGATATTGTCACTTGACGCAAGACGAAAGAAAAATTGGCCGCGTATCTGCGTGCTTCGCTGCAAATGTCGTCGAAAGACGTTAGTCTTCTGCCGGCCGCACTACATGAGCCCTCCTCCTCTATGTTGAATCGCCGCATCTGGCTCATAGCGTCGCATTTTCAGCGCAGCCTAAGAAACACTAGCATTTTCAGCGCAGTCTAAGGAGCACTAGGGTCTTTAGAACTACGTATCTATGTATTTTCTATTAAAGGATCACACCACCTACTACTTACGTATTGATGTTGCGCCTCAGATAATATTTACTTTTTGATCGACAATGATCACAAGTATGAACGCAGCTACCAGTTCAAGATGGCTGGGCGTTCAGCAAGTGCCTAAACATTAGCCGTGTGGCTGAATCGTGTGACAGACAGACAGACGGACAGACAGACCAAAATTTCTGCGTTTAAGTTCCCCAAGAAAGACTATCGTCTTTAAAAAAGCGCGCGCCAAGGCTGGAAATTGACGCCAGGGATAGAAAGGCAGTATCCTTTGCGGAGTATCGCAGTATCGGCTGACAGGTTGACTTGCAGATCTGAGGAGAGCTATTCCGCAGCGCTCGCTGGTAAATACAGCGGCTGAAAGTGCATAGCTTTGAGGCGTTGCATTTGAGCTTCTCGCGGGTGTAAAAGCTAACAAGAAGACATTATTCGACCCTTCCACGCCACTCACGCCTCGAGGTAGCCTTAAATGCCTTACTTCTTGCGTCGCATAAAGAATTAAAAAAAAAAGGAAGGGGGGGGACCCCATTTGAGCGCCCGCACTGCAGAGCAGCAATGGGAGCTTTTGTTGAGCGCTGTCTCTTCGAGTGTCCACGCCATGACAAGCAGTGAGTGACCTTTCCCAGACGTCTGGGCACTTTGGAAAGGCGCGCTTTCTCTGTGCGGAAAATGCTTGGACACACTCGAATAGAAATTGACTCTCAATGCTCTGTGAGAGTGAACAGATAAACTCCCTGTGAACGCATATAGTTAATGTAGGATATTCAGATTTCCTGCATTCTCGCATATAAGCATTGCAGGTTAGTGTTATTCGAGTAGTTGTAAAAAAGGAAATGCACGTCTCAACACCGGAAATGGAAAACAGGGGATGAAGAAGAAGCAGAATGATGATTATATCGGCGATCCAATATGTTATCTTATTATTACAACTTTTTTCCCGCGACATAGGTTTCGGTCGCCGGCGCAATATTAAAAGTTGTTCAGAAACGGCGCTTGTTTTATTCGCGCTGCGCTTTTGAAGAACCATGAACCACCTCGCCCAAATCAAAGTTTTACTGCAGTATTCAAATCGCTGCAAGAGAAAAAAAAAAACTTCTTCCTTCAAAAGTATGCTATACGAGCGCGAACAGTAGAGTGAAGTGTTTTACCATGATTTCTTTGTATTGTAATCAGAGACAATCGATCGCTGTGTCTGGGACGTTTAACGCCCGATGATTTTGCATGGAGTTTAACGGCGCAAGGGCAAGGTGAAGGACTAAAGAAGGTGGTCGCAAGGACGGGCCTCTCGTCTCCGTCTCGTCATTACACAGTCTAGCCAGCTCTTTCTTATCGTGATCTGCGGACTTTCATATTACCATGTTGTTGTAGACCTTTGACAGTGATTTGCGGTTTCTTTAAAATATGCTTGTCTTTGTTATTGCGTTCCTTTGTCAATATAGGTCCGGCTATCTCACGATTTTGAGATATACGGCCCTGATTGTGGCCAAACATTTTTTTTAGTTTATTAATTAAATAAATTATAAATGTTTATGGCGCAAAAGTTTCTGTGGCGCTAGTAGTTGAAAATGAATCGCGTGAGTTATTATCCGCATCACTCATGATATGCAACCTTCTTGCCACGTTTCAGAAAGAGATAAACTGATTAGGTTTTCCAGTGTAGGTTCTTTTGTGTGTGGCACGTCATACACTATTGTGTTTTTCTGGATGATAGGACGTACACGTTTGGAAGGTAGCAGCCCCTTAAGATGACCGATATTCCGGTGTTTTCATCGAGCCAGAAAGCAATGATGCGGTGACAGACGTTTTACCTTCGAGTTTGACAAATCTTGTAAAATTGGTTATGAAGTTGACGGCAGTGGTCGTCAGATTTGTACTTATGCCATGGTTCTACAAAATGTATTTGTCTTCAAAGGTGACTACGCGCAATATTCAACTCCCTAGGAAGATACACAGGGTGTCTCAACTAAGATGCACCAATATTTTTTATTAAAAAGGAGGTTACATTTCACAATAAAAACCAGACACACATAGTTCCTAGTATTGTGCAGTAGCCGCCCGTACATCTTGTTATGACATTTAGTTAGTTGATTATAATATATTTTCTATATCAAGACGTACTGCCCTGATTACCAAACGTTAGATGCGGCACTCTTAGGCATATATAAGGGACATCTAACTGTGAAGTTTTCAGAAATGCACTAACTATCCCTGTATTTTTTCTCGATCTGAAGAAGAAAGCCCGAGAGCTGTGTAAAAAGTACCGCGTGACTACACTTCAGCGCGTACCAGAATGTAGTGATATGTCTAACTTCTGTGAGATTGTCGCAAATTCTAAGTTCTAAATTTAAGTATAACACTGTTATAAGTTAGAAATTATAACTGACACTGTTTTTGCCACCAAGGGAGAACCACATTTGACCAGTGATGAGCGACATAACGCGTACACGTACAAAGCAGAAGATAAGAATGAGATGTATCAGCGACTGCACGTACCACCGGTGGTTCCGAAGCAAGACAATACGTAGCATCTCGAGATTAAAGAAATCATTGTCGCGAGACCAACACGAAACCACAGAGAAACGCTAACATTGGTTTCTCCGAATGAAACCGTAGCAGCTGAATCTGTGGATCCAACTGAAACCAACGCTCTTCCTCGATGGAATGGACAATCTGCCATCTAAGGGTACAAGAGGGCCAGCAACCCGCGTAGACAGGCCTAATTAATCGACAACACATAGAATATGTGAAATCAGCTTTGAAGAAGCCCGGGAGGTGCAGGAAGGACCATGACAGGCAAAAATGTCGCCCACAAGAGTGTATAGCGTGATGTTACGACGGAATGGCAAAGACAGATTCGCAGAGATGAACTTTTTCGTTATCCTCACCTTATAAGCGAAGCGTTGTTTGCCCAGTTTCCAAGTGACTGCTCCTGTTGCTATATATTTTTCACCATCTCGGCGGATATCTATAGCTATATGAACGTCTTCCTGAATATGGCAGTTAGATAGGTAATCATATGAAGCGGACGAACGCATGAAGAAATGATTTTGTTCATCGTGCATTCATACGCTTCACGCGCGTTCTTATATATATATATATAATCAGACCAACGAATATCGCGCACGCTTTTAGTGTGCGCAGCATGAATTTTCTAGAGTTCTTCCTTCTGCACTGGAGTTTTCTCAAAGACTTCCGAGAAAACCGTCTAGTTTTCTTTTTTCAAGCTTATTCGGGATTCTCCGAATGCATGCAAAATTCGCAAGAGTCATATTTGCTGTTTGAAAAAATTGAGTTGAAGTAATCAAGAGAGAGAGAAAAAAAAGGTGGAAGGCAGATACGCTAACCAGGTTAAAAGTAGTCAGCAGTCAAAGTGTCATTCAAACCTGACGATGTATAAAATAATATTTGAAGAAATTAAACACGGAATTTAACCTTCCTTTCTTGAGCACTAATATCGCAAGATAATCGATGCGGTTGTCAAAAGGCACAATTTTTCTTTTCTTTATTAACGTTGTTCTTTTGCTTTGTCGCGAGCCCGGAAAAATGACAACATTAATTAATAAAGAGATCCTGATGTCACGGATATAACTCTTAGACATTCTGCAAGAAGCAAATTTGTATGTGTATCTGACTGTCTCGTCGACTATGCCTAAGGGTAAGCTTTCAGAAAAAAAGAAAGGAAAAGTGACATCCACCCATTTGTAGCACGAAGCTACGAGGAAACCATACGTGAGGCCTACCCGTTGATTAAAACTTTGTGCTGGTCCGAGGATCGAACCCGGGACCAACGCCTATCCGGGGGCGGTCGTTTTGCCAACTGAGCTAACCAGGAGGCCAGGAAATGGCAGCGCGAGGGCGAGTTGATCGACAGTTGGAGGCACATGGTCACCGAAAATGCACTCTTTAAAATCGAACCAGTTATAGCACTTCTAAAAGAAGTGCTACATCGCTTTCATGTCATACACCCAGACAATCCGTAGAACGGTCTCTCAATAGAAGTTACTGCTGCGGTAGTTAAAAGAAATCGCTTGCCGCCCGGCTATTTACATATTCTCACGTTTTAGTATCATGATCACTTGTCGTACGTGCAACACTTATAGACCATTACGCTGGTGACGGCCATAATTTTACACTATATACCTTTTACGCTTCCATCTAGAGCAGGGGTCTCAAACAGGCGGACTTCTCGCTAGCGGCCCGGCCCACACATGGCTGTCTTCGTCCCATTCTTTTTTTTTTGCTCTTTTCGTTGATATGGTGTAGGGACATTTTGGCGCACAAATAAGGCGCCCGCTACTTCTTAGCCCTTAGGGGTGTCGAACATGAGCATATAGGGTCCGAAGTTTCCGAACATAACAAATCCGCAGCGCATACAATATACAACTTGAAGAACACCATGACACTATGACGCCTCAAAAATACAAAGAATAATGTTCCCTTATATGAAGTTCTGAAGTCACACATCATGTAGATGAATTATCACGTAACGACATAGCATAACAGTCAAAACAACGTAGTCAACAATCACACATATGTATATACACGGTGATAATAAAAAAAAAAAACCGTTACATAACATAACCGACACAAAAATAGTCAACAGCCACGTAAATATACATAAATATACACTGTGACGTTAAAATAAAGCAAAGCTGAAATACGCTAGTAAATGCCAAGAATGCCACTGTCTTCAAGTTTTTTTTTTATGCTTTTAAAGCGCACTTCTGCAAATCTCTTGTTGGCCACTGGCCCAAAAGTTTCCTCGAACTGAATGGTCTGCGGTCTAATGCCATTAACGCTGATTCAAGACGACTTCTTGGTGTGTCGTGTTGTGGGAATTCGAGAAGGAGGTGATGTATGTCTTCATGTACAAATCCACAATCACATTCAGGAGTTGCAGTGCGGCCAATTCTGTGTAAAAAATGCTTGGTGTAGGCAGTGCCTAGCCTTAATCGGTGAATAAGGGTTTTCACACTTCTGTCCAAAGATAACAGAATTTCAAATTGAACGAGTGGATCTATATTATATAAATCACAGCTTTTTGAATTTTGAACAAAGCACGTATTTCTACACATATTGAAAGATTTTGCCCTTAAGATGCTGCGCAATTCATTTTTAAAGGTTCGAATAGGAACAACATCATCTTTGCGATGTGCTTGTCGTGCTGCTTCATCAGCTGCTGTGTTGCCAGGAATGTTGCAATGTCCCGGTATCCACTGAAACATTATTTCATGATGATTTTTGTTTGAGTTTGTAAGCTATGTAAGTGTCTCGTAGATTAGACTATCACTGATAATTTTCACTTTTGTGCTACAAAATGATGTTTGTGCCGCCTGTGAATCACTAAATACCTACCCATTTTTGCGCATCTCTTACAGAATAGTTCAGCTGTTGTAAATAATGTCTCGCGAGATAACTTTATTGAACCTTGTACTCTGAGGTGGGGTACAATAAATGCTGAAGTTGAAGATGTTGGTACACTGGAGTCATGTGTATAGACATGTATCTAACCCGGATATCTCATATATATCTGGTAAAGCGCTAGTTGAAGAGCAGCTCGAATGAACACGTCACTCTGATTATGCCATCCGCTGACAATTCGATCTTTGGTAGCATAAGCAGCCATGGATGATAATCGACAGCGGAGTTAAAAGAATTCATTCCTTGGCAATATATTGACGTTTTTCTTAATTTCTTTATGAACACAGTTTCTATTCTTTTGTAATATTTCCAGAGCCAATGGGTTAGCTCTGGGAAAAAAAAAACAGGATGGCCTTATTTTTAGGCCTGGCGGTCCCATGCCGCCAATTTCCCCACGGGGTGGGTGCCCTCTCAAGCGACTATGAACTTCGTTCTGCCGAGCGCCAGGCCTGAAGTGCGTTTGTACCTATTTTACCGGTAGGCACCCGGTGGCAGCAATTCTCTGCCTCCCACAGCAGTGGCGGATGCTCGACAATTTCACCAAGGCTTTGGTGGGTTAAGGTGCGCCCAGGGGCCTTTACAGAACTTTATGGGGCCACTTGCCGAGTTGAATATCCATTAACAACCGAGCGCCAGGTCGGTGTACTCTTCCACCCATTAGGAAAAACCGGTGGGTTCCCGGTTGGCACTGGAAATCGAACCCGGTACCTCCCGCATTGAAAGCGAACGCTCAACCATGTAGCCGCCGCTGCTGTTGCTTTTATGTTGTGTCTCAAAAGCGAAAAAAAAAATGCCGACATGTTTCTATACTTCTCATGATTGAATAGGGAGATTAGCGACTCTGTGCTGTTACGAAGCAACTGGATGTCGCTCGTAGAACTCCTAGACATATGCGTAAACCGCTTATTTAAAAGACTTTGAAGTCTCTTTTCCGACGTGGGCGAAAAGCCGTGTAAGACTGCCGCAGAGTATGCAATTCTTTCTCTTATTAAAACATTGTGAACAGTGAGCAGGGACGACACTGATCCTCCACATGACCTGCCAGCGTCAGAGTCTGTGAAGTACGTTTACTATAGCCTTGACATCGCTTTCAAGTTTTTTTATGTGATGTCCAGGATAGCTGCCGATCAAGTAGTATTCCAAGAAACCGATGCTTTGTGACAGTCAATAAAGGTCGTCCTTCTAGACTAAGATTGAAATGCTTTAACTTACTAGGGGCGAAGGGAACACAGCTGTCTTCACGTGCGACAGAGCCATCCGTCTCTCTATTAAAAAGTTGTTGACGGTATTAGTGCTCTCTTGTAATGCTGTCTGAATTAATTGAACATCAGTTGCAGATGTCCAAATGCGCACATTTGTAGTAAGAATCTTAATTGAGATGGAAGTCTTCTGGCTAAATCAGTCATGACGCAGTTGAATAGAAAACGGCTAAGCACACTTCCTTGTGGCACTCCCTGCTTGACATCGTGTTCTGCACTCTTTCCTTCACCCATCTGGACGAATATTTTGTGACCTGATAAAAACTTAGAAAACCATCGTAAGGACCTGCCGGACATTCCGAGTTTGAACATACTTAGTAGAAAATTTACGTGACTGACGGTGTCAAATGCCCTCTTGATGTCTACAATGCTGCGACTGCCACGTTACCACAGGCGCGTTCGTGTTCCGCATACGTTACTATATCTAGTATAGCGTCCATTTTGCATCTCTGTTTTCTAAAATCTGTTAAATAGTTGGCCAACACATCCGTTTCGTTGCACCACCACTGAAGTCGTGCGTCAATCATCTTCTCCATTACCTTGCATAAACAACTTGTCAAGCTGACTGGACAAAAATAATCAAGGCACAAGGGCGTCTTACCCGGTTTTAGAATTGGAATTCGAGCGACTTTCAAAGGTTGTGGTACCATTTATTCCGTCCATAGATTATTATAAATGTCTAATAGAGCTTTTGTGCCTGTAGGACCAAGGTTTTTTAGCATATTGTAAGTAATTCCGTCCGGCCCAGCAGCAATCTTTTGACGAGAGGAAGAAATTGCACATTACAGCTTGCTTAACGTGAATGCAGGTTCTAGTTGTGGATGTTGTGCCGAATAGCAAGCATTAATTTTCTGCTTTGCTCGCGCCAGCTTTATTAAATGCTGCACAATCTGGTGAACAGTCAGGTATGCAGTTCACAAAATTCACCTGCAACCACTGGCAGAATTTAGCTTTTGGGCTCTGTGCTAGCACACTTGACGAGCGTTCGACTTCCTTTGCGCGCCGACAAACGTTTCATTAGAAAGCCAGAATGCATGCGAATGAAACTTTTCCTGTGTTCCAAACACTGCTACATGAGTACACGTCGTCGACCGGCATTATTAATTTAGACGGCTTGTTACTGACTCACAAATTACAGTAACATCAGTATAGAATATTCCAATCACGAGCAAGCTTGCAGCACCTTACTGCGGTTTTTAACGCTATGTACATTTATATAGCCAATGAAATTGCGCGAATATCGGAAGCACACAAAGTAGGAGTCATTGCGGGTCAACGTTAACCCAGCTGGTGCAACTTCTGCGGCTCTGCCTTAAGCGAATGCTCTGATGGGTCAGCTGACAGTTGCAGAGGGTAAGTTTTAGGCTTTAGACTGTTTCTCTTTATATTGACTCATCTAGAAAACTAGCAAAAGCTGCACAAAGGCTAGCTCGAGTGCCGCCACCGCTAGGAGAAAAAATGAAGGCGACGCCGACGGGGCATCGAGCACCTGCCTAAGGAGATCAGACTCCGCTTGACACAGTAATGCTTCCTCGGGACTGGGCGCTGTGTTAAATGGGGCAGATTTAACAAAATCCCGCAGGGATCAAACAACGACGGCATGGATCACCTACCTCCCTCGGTTTGAGCGGGTCAGTTTGGGGGCTCCCGCGAAAGCCACCAGGGGCAAAAGATGAAGCGAGTGAGCTTCCCCGGTTGTGCGGTCTACCCGACGGACACCTCAGCGACGCGTGGTGAGCCTGCGGGTTTCTAAGACCTAGCGGAAGCGAGGAAACGTACGTTGATCCCTGTATAAGCAACAAAACGATCAACGATAGTTCATTGCACTTCGTTGCCCTAGAGAATGAAAGGAGGTGCAGAGGTTGTACGAAAAATAAAAACGGAAAGTGTAAACGTGCTGCCACAATACCACGCAAGGGGAGCGCGTAATCAGTGCGACGCATTTATGGTAAACGCGGAGGAATGTGTTTCGAAAATACTACTTTGGTTCTGATTTTACAGATGTCTTATTCGCTGGGGCGAATGGAGCCGAGGGTATCTGGGACGAAGCTTCAAGCGTAGTCGATGACAAATGTGTACGCCCTGTCGGCGACTTCTCTTTGTAATCGACTGCGTAGATTGGAAGGGATCCTTGCAATATATAACCTCAAGATTACACGTCCCCACATATATTTGCTATAGAAGAATTAAAAAAGAAACAGGTGAGAAAAGTCGCTGTAATTATTTTCCGGTTACATTAAGTTACCAGCTGTGAAATGATAATCAGCGGCTTCAATCTCGCGTGACTACTCGGAAGCGCACATGTTGTCACCACTGAAAAGTGAAACGCCGCGATGACGTGTTTAGTATTTGTTTCTCCTTCATGTGAGAGCATAAATTTTACAAGCTGGCCCATTGGACGATTTGGTTGACTCGCATCTTGAAAACTTTTCCAGCGCAACGATAGGCCATACACGAACCTGTTTTCTTGTTGTTTCTGCTGGTGTACACTCTAAGAAAAAAAAATTACGTTATCCTTATTGGTGAGTCCTGTTCTGGACACATATGTAACTATCTTTAAAGAGACACGCTAACTCTCTTTGGGAGAGTCACGCCTTCCACAACTCTCCGAAGAGAGTATAATCCAAAGGAGGGCTAACTTGTATTTTTATAGAGAGTTATATGTGTGGCAAGCCAGGACTCACCAAAAAAGATACAGGTAATTTTTTAGAGTGTTTAGTGTCCATCGTTGCGCTAGAAGAGTTTTCAAAAATAAGTTTTCAAATATTCAGTAACTTCGAGCGCCTGTACATGACTAAGAAAGTTTTCTCAATTGTCGTTGGAAAACATACTAAATTTTTTCAAAAGCATAACGTTTTTCAATATGTTGAACATCACTCCTGCGGCAAATTTGTCTCATTGGTACTTTGATAGAAAGTTAGTAGTGAGAAAGAAAATAGCGAGTTCAGTATAAACATCGGCAGATGTACTGGGACAGATTGTTATTAACGCCAACACCTAGGAAGTGAGAATAAAAATACCCTAAATTAAAGCAAGCAGCTAACTTGTTTTTATGGCCACCGTTATTGCGGATGAGTCGTTGTCGTTTCATTTCATTTTATTTCCATTTCATTCACCCACAATGCCATATGGCGTTATAGAGGGGAGTGATGACAAAGTAAAAGGCAAGAAGTAAAATACAGCATGACAATGAATTGTGCAGCAAACAATAGGCTCCTGATTACACAATATTAGGTGTGCAAGGACGAGGACTGTAATACAATAGCAAGTATGTAATGCAAGCTTGTGCTTTCTAATCATACAATATTAAGTAATGTTTGTCCGAAAAAATGGTTATTAGTAATAGTTACGATTTAACGAGCATAGCGCCTAGTCTCCGTGACACACACCCACTGTGGGGGATTGGCCGAGAATTGGGCGGTTTCCCTTGCTGAGAAAATCTTTATATTTCGTAGTCTGACAACACCAAACGGAGTAGCCGGTATTTTTGTTATTTCACCATTCCAACGCACCACATAATAAAGACGTACATGAAAATTCAGCTGAAAATTTTACATACATCAAGATATTTAGTAGTCAAGCTAAAAAAGGCGTCAATAATTCAGAAAATGAAAAAAAACATATATCTAACAGAAAATTTAGAGGCGATAAGTGTATGCATTTTAACCACAGCCCTTCTTACGCTGAGTAACATGCCGGCAGGAACTATCTTCCTAATGTTCGCCAAATCTGAGCATAATAAAAACGACAAAAAAGATGAACAAGTTCACAGAGTCTGAAATTATGAAAGATTAAACATCACAAGAAATAAGAATTGGTCATGAATATAGACAAGCATTTTCACGAAATTGTGGATGATTGGAGGTCTTAAATTATTGCCCACCAAGGACTTGTGACAGTACGACTCGCTTAGCAACGAGGTTATGTGTAGAAGCTGCGATGATTGTGTGTTGTGCTTACAACCTGCACGGTTGCACGTGAAACGATTGTAAACAGTTTTATTTGACACGAGGAAGTAGCCAGACAAAAAAAGAAACGCTTAAGGCTATGTGATTTGTCGCCCGGTGAACAAGACAAGTTAGTATGATTGATTGATTGATTGATTGATTGATTGATTGATTGATTGATTGATTGATTGATTGATTGATTGATTGATTGATTGATTGATTGATTGATTGATTGATTGATTGATTGATTGATTGATTGATTGATTGATGCCCGTGATGGCACGACAGCTGGCGTAAAGAATGGGAAGGAGACGATAGACATTGTAATGCCGAAGGACACCGTAGTGAGAATGAGCCATGTCACGATAAGCAAGCAAGCAAGCAAGGCAAGCAAATCAATGAGGCTACAACAATAACAAGAAGACAAGATCGTTTAAAGGGTCAGATTCTGGGCGCAAACCTACCGACTTCAACTGAACAAGAGATCCGAAACTCCTTTACACATGGCTGCTGTTTCTAAGCTCGCACCGGCCTGATTGACCTGGGGGCAAACAGGAGCCATATATCGAAGAAGAACGTCTATTTGGGCTATATATATGTATATATGTACATGTGTGTCGTGAACAATAAACCACTTGGTAGTAGTCAGCGCTCATGTCGTCCCTCGTTGCTTTCCGTTCCTTGCTTTTACGCCTTTCCTTCAGCGCTACCGTGCTTGCGCTGCAAACCCTTTCAATGAGCCATATATCGAACATACTGGGTAAGACTAGAGCCGCTAGTTGCATGCCACCGCGCGGCATCCCGAACTGCTGTATCCTCGCGCTTCGGATGCCGAGTTGATGCCGAGTTCTGGGTGGCACGTGAACGGCTACGGGGACTATGTTACGTCTATGTGCTTGAGCAACGCGCTGCAAGTGTCGACAATGGAGAATCAGACATTCTTAGATATTTCTTTTTCTTTTAAACTGTGGCGCGTGGAGTGCCCCCTGCGTCTTCAGCCACACGGGGGCGTTCTTTCTTTTTTTTTCCTTCCACATCACGAGTGGGTACAGAAAAGGGCCACTTTGTCGTGCGCGTCTCAAATGCATTTTTCAATGTGAAAGAAAATTAGGAGCGTTGCGTGATAGAAAACACGCTCACGCTCCTCCGAGTTTTGCTTGCCACCAGCGGTACATGGTGTACTTAAATGGCACTGACTACGGTGACGGGGCCCGTCAGCGCAGTACCGTCGTAAAAGTGACGGGGCCCGTCACCGTAGCAACCGTAGTGTAAATGATAATAGTGACGGGGCCCGTCATAATAGCGACGTACTTATAGTAACGGGCCCCGTCATCTTAAAGCGGTGACTATGGTGACGGGGCCCGTCAACGCAATACCATCGTAAAAGTGACGGGGCCCCTTTGCCGTAGATTTTTGGTGGTTTTAGACGCCCTCGTCGTGTGGCGTTCGTGGCGTAGTAGTTACTTGTGTGAGGCAATAAAGAAAAAAAAAAGCGTTCATGGTGTAGTGCGCTCTCCATGAAGTGTTTGGGCTGCAGGTCGTCAGTTCGATTCCTCCCGTTTTTTCTTCCTTTTTTTTCAGGTTATGCATCAACATCAACATTACTGCTCTGACGGAGTCGTAACTTTTTCGTTCATGTCTGCGGCGGTTAGACAGCCCTAGCATTCGGATGATGCGTTGTTCCTAGGCTTGTGCGAATATTCGAGGCTTGTTCGAATATTCGAACGAATATTACAGTATTCGAATTCGCTTCGAAACGAATTTAAATTCTAGGAAATTTCGAAGTATTCGAAATGAACGAGTAGACATATATAAACCGCATGTAACCCCCTGTAAAGGTGGTTTCACTGCAGTAGAAGTGTGCTATACCGTGAACACATCTTTCCAGAAGAAATCCGCACTGCCGCGAAGCCCCACTTCAAGGTTAAATGAGCATGTAGTAAAATCTTGTTAATTCAGAGTCACTGGGACTGTGACAAATTTAATTAAGCGAGTTCTCGAATAACCAAACATACAAAAGGCGGGATGCAAGGAACTTTGTATTACTGGAAGTAATCAGAGGTGGTCGTTTGCTGTGCCTCCTAGTTTGCGGCTACAAGGGTTTTTTCCAGCAATACTTGGTCCGAATTTTGCCGCTAAACCGTGGAAACGGCGGTCCTCGCTGAGGCCAGTGCAAGAAAAAAAAAGAAAAAGGGGAAGAAAACGGTCTCGTGGTCAACTGAAATGCGCGCCTGCGGAAAAGAAGACGTGCTTCGCTGCAACACAGTGGTGACACACGGGCAGCATGTCACCTGCTCCTCGCAGCGTCAGTGCGTCATGATGCGGCCATTCGCCCATCATTTCTTGTAAAATAAAGAATGTAATAATGACCAGTGTGACGGAATTCGCGATGTGTTCTGGGTGGAAAAAGAGGATCATTGAAGCTTTCGAACTGAGTTTTCGAAGTAGGCGTTGCAGGCAAGTACTCCGCCAGCAGTGCAAGTACGCAAATTGCCGGAACAACCGCCAACCGGAGGTTCACACACATCGCGAATTCCGTCAGACCGCCCTTTATTAATTTCTCTATTTCCCTGAAAGAATGGGTAAATCATGACGCACTGACGTTGAGAGAAGCATTCGTCATGCTGCCCGCGTGTCACCGCTGTGTTGCAGTGAAGCACGTCTTCTTTTCCAACAACATTTCAGTTGATCACGAGACCGCCTTTTGTTTTGTTTTTTTTCTTGCGCTGGCAGCAGCGAGGCTGGGATGCTTCACTTGTCACTCATTAGTATCGCTACATTGCATTGCCTTGTGGCTCCTAAGGGCCTCGTTTCTGCGGACTTATGGCTAATCGGGATCGGGAATTGGCACATGGCACCCAAAGTTTTTTAATTAACCGGGCTGGTACTCACCGCTGCTTCAAATTATCCACTCAGATTTACATTGCAAAATACAGGGCCATAGAAATCCTTCTAATTATGCGGGATTTCGAAATAAAAGTTCGAATTAATGAGGTTTTACTGTATTACCCTCACATCGATTCATCATTCTTTAAGTTTAAAAGCTTGTTATACCGGCTTATATGCTCTAATTATAGTAAATTTTAACATATTTTACAGGTTATCACTTGCATTCAACCGAAAGTCAAATCCTGCTACTAGTCAAAGTTGCTTCGAATTCGCTTCGAACCTAAAATTTAATATTCGCGCAAGCCTAGTTGTTCCTATGCGACCTCGGTTCTAATCGCGCTAAATAAGAAAATGTTTCCTTTTTTTTTTCCTTTTTTCAGTATTGTTTCACAATACCGTCCCGAGCTTCCGGCTAGTCAACAATAGTTACTCATTCGTGGTAGCACGGCTCAGCGTGGGAGAGCGGAGCCCGTATCAGCATGTCGCTGCGCCGCTGACGGTCATGCGCTGCGCAGCCAGTTACAGGGACGCCATGGGCGCAGCGAGGACAGCCAGTCAAATCAGCAATGTTCCCTCCGAGATGTCTTTCGACCATATAAAGCAATTCTAGAAAAAACGCAGGTATACTTCAGGCGCAGGTGGCTGTTGTGGTCGGCGGTGCACGTCAATACGAAAACATTTCGGGGGGGGGGGGGGGGGGATGCTGATATTCAGCATCAGCGGCGCAGCGACATGCTAATTAACGGGCTCCGCTCTCCCACGCTGAGCCGTGCTACTACGAATGAGTAACTCTTGTAGACTAGCCGGAAGCTCGGGACGGTATTGTGAAACAATATTGAAAAAAGAAGAAAAAGACGGAAAAATTTTCTTATTCTGCGCGATTAGAACCGAGGTAGCATAGGAACGCTAGGGCTCTCTAACCGCCGCAGATATGAACGAAAAAGTTACGACTCCGTCAAATCGAACTGACGACCTGCAGCCATAATACTATGGAGAGCGCGCCAACCATCTACGCCACGAACACCACACGACGTGGGCGTCTAACGACCAAAAATCTACGGTAAAGGGGCCCCGTCACTGTAATTACCGCTTTACGACGACGGGGCCCGTCACTATAAGCACGTCGCTGTTATGACGGGCCCCGTCACTATTACAATTTACACTACGGTGACGGGCCCCGTCACTTTTACGACAGTACTGCGCTGACGGGCCCCGTCACCGTAGTCAGTGCCTACTTAAATAGCTCGCCGTTATTTCGCCGGCGCATGCATGGCGTGTGGTTGAGTTGCATAACGCAGCACGCTGGGGAGCGAGGGGTCGCTGGTTCGAATCCGCGGTCGGGTACTTCAAAAATTTTTTCTTCTGCTTCATTGTTCTTTCTGCCTTTTTTATGCATATACATACATATTCATATCCGGGGCGCGACGGCGACGGTAAAAATCAGCCGAGAGTGTCCGTATAATTGCTATCGCAATAATATTGACCGGGGCTTTGGACAACAGTTAACTACAGGGGCATTCAATAATTGTTCAAGCCGGTCGTCCACGGAGTCCGCCATGGTCACCATCAGCGCATCGCTACAGCCATTCGGCGTCCCCCCACCCCCACCCCACCTCCGTTACTTCACTGGCTGACATTTGAACTCATATACAATGACCGAAGTCAAGGTAAAATAACTGAATGTCTATAAACTAAGTTTTGTTGAGCTTTACGGTGGTGCCCGCGGTGTTTCTTTTCCAATCCTGTGATTTAAATATTACGCATTCTCTGGTGTAAACCGTGCTTCCACCAGAAGTAACCGCCCACGAACCTGCTGAAACTGCTGCTTGGGCTAGTTGGTTCATGATTAAGATAGATTTACCAGCGCAAAAAGACGAAACACTTAAGAAGAAACACACACACACAGCGCTGAATCTCAGCGCTGTGTCTGTGTGTTCCTTCTTAAGTGTTTCGTCTTTTTGCGCTGGTAAATCTATCTTAACCACGAACCTGACAACGACACAAGCACAAACTACCAATTACAGTTTAGATAATGCAAACAATGGCTGCGCAAGAAAGAAAGAAAGAAAGAAAGAAAGAAAGAAAGAAAGAAAGAAAGAAAGAAAGAAAGAAAGAAAGAAAGAAAGAAAGAAAGAAAGAAAGAAAGAAAGAAAGAAAGAAAGAAAGAAAGAAAGAAAGAAAGAAAGAAAGAAAGAAAGAAGCGCTATCGCAACTGAGTGAATCTTTAATAAGTGCACATATCAGATCCTTGTACCCTTAATCCGCAAAGTAGATTATTTCGTTGATAAAGCAAAGAAGAGCTTAATAACACAAAGGTGAGATATGCTTGACAGTTATCTGAGCATTTCTTGAGTTCCATAGTAATTTTCAAACGTAAATTACTATATACCTCACTTGAGCTTTTCAAAACCACGGACTGCAATAAATGCGTTTCCTTTGTTCAGTAAGATGACCTCAAACTTCGAACTGTTCGCACAGTGTATACATTATCTGACAATTACGCTCGATACGCATCATTACACTTATATCGTACCACGAGATGCGCTCGCGATATCTCTATATTCATGTGTCTAGCATATTGTAGTCATATCTACAGAAAGACAGGCCCGTGACATCAGAGGCAACATATACCAGCCTACATATATCAGCGATCTCGCGAGCTTACATAAAGATGAAATAGGCAATTAAAACACAGCGATCTGTTGAAAACGCATTAATCGAGCCCTAGTTATTGCTACTCTTCGAGATTCACAAAGTACGTACATATCGTCCTAAGTTCTAATATAGTCACGCATTCAAAGTGATCTTTACCTGAACCATGCAACGACTGGAACAGGCCGCCTGCGTCAGTAGTTAGTGTATAAGTAAAATTAAATTATGTGGCTTAGCGCCCCGGACCTTTACAGAGGGACGCCATAATGGAGGGATTAATTCTGACTAACCGACTTACGCGTTCTTTCGTGAACGCGTAAGTCGCACCACACGACCGCACTTGCAATATTAAGCCAGAATGTTTAATAATGCACTCCAACATTGTTATTACTGTAACCGCGGCGATAACAAATAGTGCAGACAACGATATGATTATTTATACTTAAGCATTCGAGCTGGGATGATGTATGAATGTGATTATTTGTTTGCGCACACCCGTGCACATCCTGCCTTCGCTTGATACGTTTCCGTTGTTCACCAATGTAACTGCATCAAAAAAAAATACTCAAACCAGATAGCTTCATCTTTCACTGCGTGACCGTTTTATTAGATGCGAAGCAGCTTTTGCTCGGGGCTGTGTCCGGCGGCGGTGGTGGCGTCTGCGCTCCACTGCGCATGCGCCTACTCTCTCTCTCACTCTCCTCCTTTACGCAGGTGTTCGGTCGCCTTATCTCCTCCCCCGCGCGGCAGCCGCGTCGCAGCCTCTCCTCCCACGTGATGCAGCCGCGCCGCAGCCAAATACAGCTTGTAACCCACTCTCTCCTCTCCCTCCCCCATTTCATGTGTGTATAGACGCGTGCGCTCGGTCGGCGTCCGTCATTCTCGCTTCCCTCCCGTTCATATGAGTTGTAACGTCAACGTCGGGGCCACTCGTTCACTCGGCGCTAACGGAAAGCAACGCACAAACACGACGTAATGATAACACAAACACTAAATACAATCCTCACACACTAACGGAAACGCCGAGTGAACGCAACGGAAACTTGGTGTGCGCCCTCAATACTGCTTTGCATCCCCTCATGGTTCCCTTGAGTGGGAGATGGGGTAATTTTTTTTACTGCTACAGCTGTTAAAAGCTTGGAAACGATTTTGGTGTGTACATCCATCATTTCCTCTAGGCCACCAACGTCGGTGACTGTAATAGTTGTCGTCATCAAGTGGTCGTTGTTGCCGTGTCACCCTCAAGTCTTTAGTTTCAACGTTAACCTCGCCAACAGGGCGAAGAAAAATAAAGATTTACCCATCATAGCCACTGCAATGCTGGCGATGCAGACAAGGCTCGTGCTGCTAAGGCTGGCTTACTTTGCCTTGGCAATATTCCCAATCGCTGCCTGTTCGCCTAGTTCCTGTTTGTTTCCAGATATTTCAACTGTAAAAAATACTTGAGTAAACTACTCAGTATTGCACTGCATTTTTAGACATATGAATAAAAATAGCGCATTTAAAAGACGGACAAAAGAAAACGCATAACGGTGGTGTTGATGTTGCGCTATTTAAATGATGTTGCTGGGTCGCTGTGACTACATTTAGCGGAGCTCCGTCCATTAGAGTCATTGAGAACAAGCGTCTATGACAAAACTGCCCTTACTCGTTTGGTCATGTTGCAATATCGCTTTAGGGAGAGAAGCTTGGCAAAGCTCAGTTATTGCTTTTGTCTAAGTTGTACACATTCGCCACTCAGTGATAATAAAACGTAGCACCTTCTATTGCAATAGTTATCAAGCCACAGTGCTCTTAGTCAAAAACAGAACACGTGTGGTGGCGATGTAATTACCAAAATTTGCCTATTACGAAAATTCAAAAAGCTTACAGGCACCTCGGGCTTTCTTACTGTAACAAATTAGCCATATCTCCATGTTCCTTGTCATAAATGTCACTTTTGAAAATATGACACGCTAGTTTACTAACCCTGCATGGGCAATTCTTAAATATAACCATAAAGAATAGGAAGCATAAGTATCATAAGATATATAATGGCACGATGTATTGTGTCTTAAGTTCTCGAGAGACGCGAGTCGTTATGCAAAAACCTATTACTCCAAACATCCACTTCTAAATACTCAGACATATGTTCACATTAAAGGGTGTTCAACATTCATGGCATAATGTCGCGTGCGGTCGATACGGTAGCCAATGCTTGAATATTGAGTTTTCTTCTTCTTCTTCTTCTTCTTCTTCTTCTTCTTCTTCTTCTTCTTCTTCTTTTTTTTGCTGTCGCTTCACTGCTATTTGCCCGTTATGGAGGTCAGTCTTTTTAACCGCTGAGGAATTACCTTCTTGCAGTTCTATAGGGCTTCGCAATGTGGTTACACCTGAACTAGTATAGCCCTAGTTGGCTTTTGACATCCTAATATTCATCTTTTATGTCAAATCCAAGTGGCACCTGGAGCATGAGACGCGCAGTGGCTTGGGTGGTATTCAAACCGAGGACCATTAGCAAAACAACCTGACGTCCTACATTTACATTACTACAGGTAGAACATTAGGAAACGGGAAGCCAGCGGGGGGCCAAGGTTCATCAACGCGCCTCCTCCGCACTAATTAGTGAATGTATGGGGCAAATTTGCACCCCCCCCCCCCCCCCCGCCGTGCGCACGATGACGATGAAGCAAGACGTAGAATATTAAACAGAAGAAAAAGATTCACCGACGATTACGATACTGTCTAATGCGAATTCTGAGCGCAGCTTCGTGTTGGGGCAACACCAACTGTGATTGAAGTTTTGACTATCCGCAGTTGTAGCAATGTAACATTCGTTACATATTGCCACAGAAACTGCCAGCGCTCGAGTGCTACGCACGTCACTCTGTGCATTGCAGGCGCCGCGAACCAAGCGAAACGCCGACAGCTCCGTTACAACAAGCGAGGCCAGCCGCAGTGCACGTGCCAGCCCTGCGTGAGTACGAGCTCCGACACAGTGGACAGTGCGCGTGACGGAGGAAGAAATCGAGGTTAGAGGCCAGTGGCTCGTGATATCGACAGGCTCTTTGGGTAACCTACCGGGCTCAGGCCTGGTTAACCTCCCTGCCTTTATTTTATTCTTATTCTCTCTCTCCGCGTTAGCTCTCTACTCGTTCGCTCTATCTGTTACGCCGACGCCATCCAACAACGGCGACGCCGCTCAACGCAGGAACGGGCGCCTAAGGGCCCCGCTCTAAAACGGGGAACTTTGAGTAAAAGAACATAAGACGCACGTTGGGTTTGGACAGTCGAGCAGACCACGCCAACCGGGGAGGGGACGTTAAGGCCAAATAAATTGAGAAAGTTTGCCCCGTTCTTCAATTCTCAAAGTACGCCAAGACAAGCAGAACATACGCGAAAAAAAAAGAAAGCTTGGAGAAGCTTTATAATACAAAAATTACACGTACCATGACCTGCAAGTCATCTACAGCCAAAGGCAAGCATCTGTGTTGACCGAAAACTCTCTTGAGTTTTCGGTCAACACAGAGTTGACTAAGTTTTATTGCGATAGCAATTATATGGACACTCTCAGCTGGTTTTTGTCCGTCCCCGTCGCCGTCATTCACCGTATATGTATAAGTATGTATATATATATATATGAAAGACCCAAAGAAAAATAATTTAGAAATATGCTTCTGAATCGCAGAATCGAACCAGGGACCTCTCGCTCCGCAGCCAGGGGCGCTAGCCACTACGCAACGAAACGCCGAACCTCTAAGGACCTAACGGCGAGCGTTATATACACACTAGTGATGCAGAACTATCGGTAAATTGACTATCGATAGTATCGATAGTTTTTTTGAAACTATCGATAGTGTAAACAAACTATCGATAGTGCTACTATCGACAAACTATCGATAGTGCAATCGGTAGTGCCATCGTTAATATTACTATAGCGATATTACTATATTACTGCCACGCGTGTTTATTGCTTTGTTTTGGGTTTCTTTATTGCTTTATTCGGGTTTCACCCACAAAGACTGTTAGCAACGTTTGACACAGACCGCGCCGTAATGTGTGAGAAGCTTCACAATTGTTTGAGGTCATTCTGTTACGATTACGCGCCGGACGCGAATAGTCAAGTTTATTCGAGAGCTTACGCGAACACCAGCGTTAAGCTGGAAGGTTTGATGACTGATGTATAAATATAAAGGACGACGCGTTCCTCCGATGATCAGATTACTCAACGGCTGACGACTGCTCCCGCCGCTATCAGTGCGCAGCATGTATCGCTTGTATTTTGAGTTTTGATTTTCTGGACACAAGTTCGCCCAAATAAAGAGCTCCGTATTTCCCAGTCTTGCTGCAGCATTCTTCACCGTCACAACCACGTGACAATACTATCGATAGTGGTATGAATAATGATGCGGTTGCTGGCCGGCCATATTGCCAAAATATTTGTGATAGCCTACTACCAGCTTCGCTTAACTTATGAGCAATTTTTGGCAGAGAAATTAAAGGGACACTAAAGAGAAACAATGAATTGGTTTAGATTGATAAAGTGTGCTCGGAGAACTCTTGTGTAGCTTATTTCACCACCATAGGTTTATTATTAGAGGAGAAAGCCAAGTTCAAAGTTTCATTTTTAAATTTCGCGCCGAACTTTGTAATTCGGGACGTAAAAGACTTCAAAGAGCATTTAACGTATTTTGGCGCCACTGGCTCAACGAAATTTCCACAAACTCGTTATGTCAAGTCTCTGGCCCCCTCAGAGGACAATGTACTTCGATTTAACCGATTAGGAACTACGTAGGCCCAAGCAGGCGCCATCAAAGTTATGTGACGTCACGGTAAATGGTGCGGGAATTCCAAGGTGGTGTCGCCACCTGTATTTTCTTTTTGCGCGTTTCTCGCTTATTAAAGGGCCCCTCACCAGGTTTGACAATTTTGAGCTGACGAGCGCAATGCATGCACTGGGCGTTCACGATTACGTCTGCCAAAATTTACAACGCTACGCGCCGCGTAAATGGGTCAAATTTCAAGCTGAACGCTGCTTTCCCTTCTTCTCGCGTCCGCGCGCCCAGAGAATGAGGGGATGACGTACATGAGAGAATGGCCCTACGTAGATGGTAGTGCTGTGACGTCGCTCCTATACGTAGACGACTGTGCTCTGACGTCGCTAACAGTAGCACGTGACACTGCGATAATTATTTGACACGACGTGTAGTTGGTGTAATTTGTTGCTTGAATGGATCAATAAAACTTGAGAGCAATAATAAAACACACAAACGGAATGTGTGCGTTTTCTGTTTTAATTTTTGCTGCGAATCGCAGCGAGATTCGAGACTAATCTACCTCCGTTTCGCACGCGTTCGTGTTCTCGCGCTTTGCGCATCGTGCAGACGCCACCATTTACAACGAAACTAATTTTCTACCGCGTTCCAGCGCTCATTAGGCTCATTTATCCTCCCGTGTCTAACTAGATGTTCATGCGGCACACCGCTAGTCTCGCGTCCGTAAAAATATTGCAGCTTTCGTGCTCAGTAATAGGTTGAAAAGCCAAGTGATCGGCGAGGGTGCATTCGGCATAGCTTGCAGAGATTAAACTCAAAGAACGCCGCCACAACACCGCTCGCGTCTCAGGGGCTCGGGCTGGTTCGGGCACGTCATGCGCTCGTGACATTTTTGTGCGCATGACGTGTTCATGCGTATGCGTTATGTGATCCTCCTGCTCGCGTGCCGAAGAGGGCAGGGAAGGGATTTGGCTTTCGAAGGCTACGCGGGGCGATCGGCAAGGGTTTGCAGCTCACCTCCTCGCATCATGGTTTCGCGCCGCTACAAATTATTGTTTTTCTCAGCTTCTAACCGACCGATTAGAAATATTCTTGTGGCATAATGCTCTTAATTGGGCTCGCAACAACTTGCAATGTCTAACTAAAATTCGTTAGGTCACCTGGTGAGGGGCCCTTTAAGCGTCTTCGCGCAGAAAGCATGGTATTTTTGGTATCGTGGAAGACTACGTTACTAATGCGAGAAAAATCGTTTTGCTCTTTAGTGTCCCTTTAATTATTTCCGCAGTCAAAATGGCAGAATATGTCCGTCAATAAATTCGTATCCAAAAGCAACCAGTTACACCTTACAATTAACTTCTGGGTATTTTTTTTTTATTTTGAAATCATAAAATGCAATATCACTTTGAAACCGCGCAGTCCTACCACATGTAAAGGCTTCCTTTCCGCTACAGCTGAACAGTTTGACTGTCATGTTTCAGCAAAGCACTCTGGCGAAGAACGAGCGCAATGATAACAACTTTCTTGCCCTTCAGCCTGCTCCTCCGGCTCCACTATGTACCACGCGCGCCGAAAACCAAGTTTATTCTGCAGTGAGTCCGCGCTGTTGATTTTATACTATCGATAGTACCATCGAATTTTTTACCATCGATAGCGCTATCGATAGTATTTTTCACCATCGATAGTTCGATAGTAACTCAGCTATCGATAGTATCGATAGTACCATCGATAGTTCTGCATCACTAATACACACCCTTTACCGCTGGCCGGGCTCAGAGACGGCACGCGCTTATATGCGTTTCTTCATTGCCAGCGAGATGGCGCGAGGAGCGCAACGAAGGTCTTTCGCTCGATGCAGCGGCTGCGTTTGCGAAAGGAGCGCGCTGTTCAAACAGAAATAAGCAACAACTGCGACATTTAGTTCGCGCTCGTCCTGTGTGTACCTGTTCGTTCGTTTCGTGCGTCCTACTTTATGTTTTAGCAGTGCGCTTCAAGTATCGAGCTGTGACGCACGTTAGTTCGCGCTCGTCCTGTGTGCGTTCTTTTCGTGCGTTCTTTGGGCTCGAGCGACGCGCTGGCAATTTCCAGCTGCTTTCCGTTCTTCGCGTTAGATTCCAATTTGTTGCTATCGCATTCATCGCTTCGCCATTGCAGCGAAACTGTGACTTTTTTTTTGTTATAAACATGACGTGCATTTATATGAATGAAGTGAGGGATTATGCTCGGTACTGCCTCGGTACTGTGCACGCAACCTAAACGTAAGCGTGTGGTTTTGGTAGAATTATGAGCTGCAGTGTAAGCAACACGTTGCACCGCAACTTCGTAATTTGTAACTCGTGTTCGTCAATTTCGGAGGATCAGCCCCCATCTTTCTCGCGCGAAAGTAAGTCGGCCATCTTGCTTTCCCATCGACTCCTCCTAGAACAAGCTTGCTCGAAAGACGACCGCTGTGAAAGGCGATTAACTATAAGTGTTATTTCGCTTTCTTTTCAACTGCATGCTAGTTCCTCTTCTTTCGCAGATTCATGATGTTGCAATTTCATGCTTGGCTTCCCTAAGCGAGTGCTGGCATAAGCAGCGACTCTCTGCTGCAGCCTCTAGACTGAAAAAGAGAACCGCCCGTTTGAAGATTTTAAAACCTAACGCGGCGCCTCGTGTCCTCACACTCAACGGTGGAGCCTCCTGCAAGGAGCGCGCGCCTGAAGAGTGTACCCGTGCGCCAACGAGACGTGACTCTCGACGAGGGAGAGCGGTACGTGAGTCCGCTGAGCAGAGCGCTGTCAAACAGAACAAACTGGCAGCGCTCGAGTCACGACGTGACCAGTGCCCGAGTGCTGTTGGGCCGAGCGCTACCACCACCGCTTTCTCACCTCTGGGCCTGTCCATGATGCCTCTCCTGCGCTCTCAGATCCCTCAACGAGGTAGATATAAATGACAGCCGCCTTTTATCCACAAAAAGGCAGCCGAGGCGCGCTCACTTCATAAGGGGTCGCGTGTTGCATACAGAAGGTAATGTCGGGCGTTGTATGTTGCGCTGCCCCTTTTACATTGTTCAAAAAGAAAGACGGGAAATCGCTCACACTCAAAACTGAGCCGAAGGGTAAGAAAAAATAAAGACGGTAATAGCCGAGCGAAAGAAACAAGACGAGAGGAACGCACAAGAAACTTCAAGGATTTCCAGGCCGGCATCGTATAAGATAAAAGAGCTTCCAGTCGAGTTCGCAGGCTGCTATGATTGATGGTTCGCGCCTCTTGTGTGACAGTGAGCAACACCCTGTCCGTTCTGTCCTTCTTCTTTTCGCTCATCTCACCGTGGTTCTATTCATCTCTAGGGCGTAAAGAGTTGCGCCAGCTTGAGAACAGTACTGTATTTAGACGCTCTTGGTGTTTTTTTTTTTTTTTCATTCAGCTCGAGTGACGTGTGTCTTGGTTTGCTATCCCCTCGCTTTCTTCCTCCGCTCCTATTCGACATCTCTTATAAAGGTTTTTCCCCGTGGAAACCACTTGAAAGAGAGCTGCTATTTTGCTTAAACCACTTTGCTTCGCAGTATAGTGCACACCATACGCGCATGCGTGAACTTACTCTGAACATTTGTCATGAAGCTTAGAAATGCGCTGGCCTGGCACGGCTACAAAGTGCTGAAGTCAAGTAAAGCGAAACGCTCACTTCACATTCTAGCCTTCACTTTTTCGCCTCCCTCTCTTTATTTCTGGTACAGCGGGTTTCGCTATTCTCCACTGCCTTAGCGTGTCACTCCGCGAAGAAGTCCCGTACACGTGCAGATTTCGTAATCCGACCTAAAGGGCACAAGAGAAGGAAGAGGGAGGCAAAGAGAACATACGCAACACCGCCAAGTGCGGCCGCCGAGTGAGTGCTAAGGAAAGCGTCTGGAAGGCTGTTGCCATCCCTTCCCGGGGAGAACGCGACGCAGAAGCATCATTCTTCCGTCGAGGGCGGCTGCGTTACAGAATGAGACGTTGGCAGCGGCGTGCATACTTTGTCACTGCGGTCACCTCTGCTCATACGTAAATGTGGCGGGCGACCATCAAGAAACAGAGTGGTGCAATTTCGCTCACGCACGGGAAATAAATGAGGGATAAAATGCTTCGAATCGCGTCACTTTTGTCTTACCAGTGATGTAAACTCTAGCTTTCTTGTAAATTGACGCTTTCGAGAGTGTGGTACTATATATAGGTGGCTTTTTTTTTTCTGGCAGTGTTCTCGACGAGTGGGCTTAAAAGCTGTTTCCAGTGCTCTGAAATGTGATATTTTTAATTGTTCCTTCTGAAGGTTTATTTCTCTCTCTCTCTCTTTCTTTGCATAAAGAAGCCCCTATGATATATGGCGTTGCCTGTACTTGATACCGTAGTCCGCATTTCCATGCGCAGAGCGAATGGCCGCTTTTAGTTGCGCTAAAACTATCGGCAGACGTGACTGTATGAAGATTGTACAACGCGGAATCCGCTCGGCGTCGTATCAAAAATGCATACAAGCCATATCTCGTTTGTGATCAGTCGATCGGTGTTAGCACATACATTCCATTCGTATCCATGCGACTTAATTTCTTTTTCTTTCTCGCTCGTGCTTAATGCTCTGCTTCCCTGTTGCTCAATTAATATAATTGTGCATCATTTTGTCACTGCCGTGTGTTTGGCAGGAGAGCGAATACGGAACCCAGGTTATCGTATCGGCACTTCGTTTCATTAGAAAAAAAAACGTCCACTCCTTTAGCACTCCTATAAAATTCTCTACGTTGCTACAAGGCTCATAAGAACGAGCTGCATCGCACCGCGGTCAAAATACTAGCAGGATGTTAGCATGGCACGTATGAAAACAGCTTGATGTTACGTCGTCAGTGAAGGTAACCTAGCAAGCGATAACGTTTGTTTGCTATGTTGTTATTCATATTTCTCAGAAGTGTAAGATGGTGTGAGGTTAAAAGATGAAGGGAATGTAGAGAACCTGAAAATGCGTTAAAAAGTGTTCGATACATTAAAGTCAAATATGAGACGGACAACGACAGTGATCGATAAGATGCTGAGTTATGCCACAGGTCTGATCATCCATTTTTACCTTAGCTAGAACCGCACGCCTTCTTCAAAGTCTTCTTTATGTGTGTCGGTTTGGTCGGCGATACAGATCCATTATTTGCACCGTGACACTGTTGGTACGCAGTTGAGTGCACAGTTTCGTTCACTGGTATGGTGGACAGTACATGGATTTGTATAATCGTCGAGCTTGTGCCTTGAAAACTTATTATAACTTCATATATACGATGCACTTGCCTTTACTTGTTCAAATCGCGAAGTAATCCTACGCTTCTAAACGCACAAAAAGGTACGTGTTTGCCCAATATTGCGAATCGTTGCGTTTGTAACGCAATAGCTTGTTGGAGCAGTACGTTTCCTAATTTATAAAGACTTTCGAAGAAATTAGGACAGCCATCACAGGCAGATCCACGTACTAACCATACCTCCGTGCTTGTAGCTCCCATATAGCAATAGTGCCAGAATTCCGGCTCTAGTAATTATTGTAGCAAGTTCTACGGTTCATGCAAAAAGACTGGGCGTGCAAACACCGAGACAAGAGAGAAATCAAGACAACATAAACACCGACTAACAACTGAAAAGCCGCACAGAGGCGGAAAATAAAGTAGGCACAAATGCTTATCTGCGCATGCCCAGGCAAGATGTTTCTGTGCCTACTTTCTTTTCCACCACTGTGCGACTTTTCAGTTGTTAGTCGGCGTTTATGTTGTCTTGATTTCTCTCTTGTCTCGGTGTTTGCACGCCCAGTCTCTTAACATGAGTGCCTACCAACTAGCTCAGCTCTCTGTTATTCGATGGTTAAGTGCACGTCTCTGCAATGTACTACACTATACTTTTCTATGCAAATAGCAAGTGACATATTTGATACTGGACCAGTGCAAAAAATTGCACTAGAAGATCAGTAAATCAGTCAGCGTTAGTGTATAAATCAAGCAGTCTTACATGGTGTCTGGTTATTGTCCATGGGCAAAACTAATACGGCCGGACCACCCCAAGTTCTTAATAAATAATGATAGACATAATATGCGCTCAAATATTAGTGTTAATTCAACATTCAAAGGGCACTGATGCCGCCAATGGCAATCGGAATATATTTATAGTTGAAGTTGCTGCTCAATTTTACCGCAGAACTCCACGAGAATATCACTTTATCATCGCAATATGATCATAAACCGTTCTCGTTACGAACGAGAAACAGCTGCATAGAGAAGCAAGTATAAGTAGCGTGAAAGAAACGCTAGTGGTCAAAATGAATCTGGAGCCTCCCACTAAGGCGTACCTCACAATCACATCGTGGTTTTGGTGCGTAAAACCTCAAATAGAATATTGGGTTAGAGAGATACCAACGCTCATTTGTTCATAAAGTATAGGATGATTTTCACGGTGTCGGTTCAGGTGTTGGTTTCAAGGCATTCATTGCAGCAATTTTTCACCGTATTGTGAGAGAATGAAAGAATAATGCAAGAAGAATGCATATTTCATCAAGGTGTGCAACAAGAGAGGATGTAAAGTGATACGAGTGGGCGTTTAGTCGAAGCAGCATAAATATCCACTATGGTAATTCTGTGTGCCGTCTTGTACTTGGCTGAGCTTATTACCTTTACAACGCCAAGACGACTCACTGCGTCTCTACAAACTTCTCTGCATCTACCGCTTCATATCTCCCCTCACTTTACCCTCTGGTAGTGTCGCCAATGACGGAGCAATAAATTAATTTTAAGTAGACGTACTTCAATAGGAGCACGAGGATCAAACGAACATAAAATGTCGCCCGCATCTTCCCACGGGGGGAACTCGAGTAAATGCGTCGCAGAGTGGGGGGGGGGGGTATCGCGTGAATGTTGCGTAATTGGGTTTCGCAGAAGCGTCGCGCTGCCCGAGTGATGGATCCGCTGATCGACGTTCACGAACGGTTGCTGCTTCTCGAGCACGACGTTCAGGATCCACAGCCCGTCGTTGCCGTTTCGCAGCTGCTTCTCGTTCCCTGAGTGAAGGATCCGCAGCCCGTCGTTGCCGTCTCGCAGCAGCTTCTCGTGCACGAAGTTCCGGGTCCGCAGCTCGCTTCAAACGCTTGCGTTCAGCGTCGTATGCTCGTCTCTTCGCAGCACGTCATCTGCGTTGCTTGCTGTTGTTGACGCCGACGACGGTGAGGGTGGGGTAACGTTGCCTTCAACGAGTGGTGGGACGCTGATTGAAGGTACTGTTGCTTCCATCGCATCTACTCGAGTCAAGCAAAGCGTCAAGTCAAGCGAAAGCCAAGTAAAGAGGCCCTTGACTGAATTCCGAACGCGTGCTCCGCCGCTTATATACACACCGCCCGCGTTCGATCGAGAGGAGGGAGGGAGGGAGAGGAGAGGCCTGCTGCCGGCACGAGACGAGCCGAGCATGCGAGGGAGGGAGAGGAGAGGCTTGCTGCCGGTACGAAACGAGCCGAGCATGCGCAGTGGGGCTGTGGACGGCAGCCGACGCCCCATGTGCGACTAAGAAATGTTCCGCATTTAAAAAACCTTATTGTGATGGCCAGCGCAAGCAGAACACGGACGAGAAAAAAACGACGACACAGGCGCTGTCTACCAACTGAATGTTTATTAGAAGAACACCAAATATATATATATATATATATATATATATATATATATATATATATATATATATATATATATATATATATATATATATATATATATATATATATATATATGGGCAAGGAAAGAGATTATCACATGAACCGCACTCCCCCAATGATAAGAAGAAAAAAAAAAGCACAACAATATTCGCATATATAGATGATCACAACTGCGCACATTCCACGAAAGCCACTTCCTCACCAATCAGGTTAACAGAAGGGCCGCTCACGCACATATGTTTTCTTTTTTTACCATATAAAAGGCCTCCGCGATTTCCCAAGTACGCTGGCTCTTGCGTCTAGTCAGCATGACGGTTTTCCCAAGGTCGGGTGTGCAGCCGCACTGTCGGCAATGGAGGGCAAAGTGCGACGACGGCGCGCCTTTCAAACAGCTCGCATGCTCTCTCAAGCGGACGTTGAGACACCTCCCCGTCTGCCCTATGTATACGAGCTACCACAGGACAAGGGAATGGCGCAGGCGCAGTCAGTGAACCTTCACTACTATATATATATATATACAAAAAACCACAAAGTATATATATATATATATATAAACCACAAAGTTTTTGGCAAGATATAATCGGCGGACACAGAAGCCCACAAAGCAATTGTTATGCCATGGAAGTTTTATTTTTATTTTTATTTTTTCGTATTACGGCATGAATGCATGCGTCGGAAGTGCGAATACAAACCGTTAAAATATCCCTTGTGCAAGCAAGGGAATCCAGATGCTTGGCACTTTCCCTACGTACGAATGGGCCTCTACATCGAAGCACGCGTCGCGCCTCGTTATACAACAATTCGTGCAATTCTTCGAACCACGACGACTTCCAGAACATCGGACGCCTTTTTTTTTTTTTTGCGCAGTCGTCCCTTATCTAAGGTTTCTTCATCCTCCCCTCCCCCTCTTTCTTCTCTTAATGCAGATTACCAGCTAAGCGGGAACGATACTTGTCTCATATGTGAACGCATGGTGTACTAAGGAGAAGCAACTCGTATCCGCTGACTTAAAGCTGCCCGAAAGTTCCGATGAATGTTTGATTTCAAACGAAGTAACGGAGACCTCAACAAGAATTTATCCGGATGCTTGCGAACGGTGAGTGTGGTCGTCAGCGTGTAAAGTACGCATACCAGGTCAGGGGAGTTTTCCGAGTGCGCCACCTGCAGTAAAGTGCTACTATAAACATTTGCTGCCTAACGAGGACTATTAGCCTTCCCTACGGAAGTGGAACGTGAGGCGTTTCGAAATACACATCGTAGTTCAATCTATGTGGCATGCTAAGCTGCAAAGCATTTGATAATCTTCGTACTTTCCTTATTGCGGCAACTTATTGCAGACTCACTCATACAATCGAAAAGCTTGCAAGCTCAATGAAAAGATAATTCTGAAACAGCGACATTTTGTAACGCCAGTTCAGTAGCGACCAACGTTGATTTCTGAAACTCTTTCTGAAGCTCTTTTCTCTATTGAATCAGTAAAACGTGCCAACTTCAAGATAAGCTCAGGGTCCTGCTAAACGTCGAAGCGTTCCGAACTCGGTTCTTCTTTTCTTAGGCCATAGTCGAACACAACGGGGACGACGCTCAGCAGGCTACCCGAATCGACCGCCGCGCGGGACTTATTATACGCAGCCGGCAATGCGAACAAAGAAATCCGCGACCACCGTCTAGTCAGACGGGGTGTAATCTGCGAGGAACTGGTCCTCGGTGTGCGAGGGAACGAAAATGCCAGGTTTTCCGAAGCACACAAAAGGGCCGCCTACCTCTGTGGCCGCTACTGGTATCGACATTTCGTCAAGAAAAAAAAAACGAATTGGGGGAAGGGGGGTGACAGAAACCAAATGTCATAGCTAAAATTGGTTCATTTTGCGTTTGCTTGATAGTTCTCTATCGTCCTCGCGTGTTATGCTCGGTCAAAGATTTCATATTCGCTTCGATCTCAGGCTGCTCAGGAGAGCCAACGAGAGAAAATCATTGGAGTAAACGTGCTGATGCGAGGAATTATGATATTACGCGTTAGCAGAGAGGGACATTCGCGATGTCTTAATGGCTGCATCATAATCTGCTATACATATACTTACACCCCTCCTTTCCCTTTCTTGCTTTATTTTGTGTTGTGTAAAACGGGGGCTACAATCCGCGAAATCAGTTTCACCGTGTGTACCCTCCAGGTACAGGGACACAGCATATAGTATAAATCTTCTCACTTAAGTATTGGTGTTTTCTAATGCACTAACGCACGTGCACAAACGATTCCCTCTTCGTCCTTAAGTTTACTAACGTTGCTTAACTCTCGTTTTATCTGGCGAATACGGTGAGAGCGCGTTCTTTGTTATTGAATTGCTATGGAGCCTTAAGCTTTTGTATATTGACCGATGATTAGCTAGTGGCAGCACATACTTGCACATGTCTAATAGTGTTCTCGCTCAAGCAGTAGATATTTAAATCAAGACTTTCCTTCTGCTCAGATAGGAGCGATCTTATTTTTTTCTCTTCGTATTCTTCCTGTTATTGTTTTTTTTTTTTTCAGATTGTTCTATGTGTTAACGCCAGCGAATAGTTAACCTCATACGTGGGCTCGCTCGTATACAAGGTAAAAATGATAAATTATCATCAGTTTTCTCTTGCTAAAATTACGATGTATTTTTAATCCAGAGACACGCCGTAGTTGGGTTTTCTGCGTATACATTTTGGTCAGGTGGCTTTTTTTTGTTTGTTTGTTTCACCGTGTGCACAAATTAAATATATTGGCGTTTTCGCGTTCCGCCCCAAGAGAAAGCGCTACCCCGTGTCGTGATGAGAACATCTTCCGCCTCCGTCACGTACTCAGAGAAGTGCACATTCATTGAACGACTGCCACTCCGTGGAAGGTATACTTGAAATTGAAATTGTTTATTGGTGCCATCCTCTATAGTTAGAAAAGATGGTTGATCCCTCCGTCATAGGAATCGGAATAACACGAAAGTAATGCGTGCTCTTACAGAAGTAATTGAATGCTTACTGTACATTGATATAAGAGAGTTTGTACAATGTACGAGTATATTGATGTCTGGCAGCTATAGCACCGTTTAACGTGGATGCACCCGCTTTGATGATTGGGGGTACATCTCCATCCCGACGACTAACGTCCATGTTAAATGATTAAACAAACCCTTGTGGTAGCTGTAATAGTTAACGGTGAAAGCGTAATCAGAGAACGAGGTGTGATAGCCAGAAGAGCGTCGCATATTGGACGCAGAACTAATTGGTCGCCATCCCGCGGCATCTTAAAATGTGATGGAACACCACGGCCAGACAAGAGGGAAGCGCAAAGCGCGTCGTGCCGCCCCGGTAGCCCGGCCGCGATATTCCTCGGGGCGAGCGAGTGAGCGGGGAACGCGGTGTTACAGCCAGGTGAGGCAGGCGCGCGTCGCAGAGCTATTTTTGGTTTGGATTAGCGTGATGCTATGAGCGAGGCTGACTCTTTTAAGACACTTGGGCTAAGATCGACACCTCGCGGTGTGTTAAGGCATTGCCAAAATTGTACTTCTATTGAAAACGCGCCGAATGGGACGGACGTGTAACGCCTTGCAGGTGCTAATCGCGGAGGCCACAGTAATGACGAATTACTTTACAGCTCCCAGAGGGCAACACCACCCCGCTGACCGGGAGAGTGGTAGATATAAAAGGTGCGTTTGTAAAGCCTCTGGAGTGTGTGACCGTGCCAAAGTGGATAGAATGCCCGGCATCTGTTGTTGCGGACCGAGCGCTCGTGGGTTCGATGCCCGTTGACGGAAACTTTTTTCTTTAAAAGGGTATGGGCTTGAGCTTGTTGGTATGGCTTCATGGGTTCGAAACAGCGCGTAAAGTACGAGGACACAGAAAGTAAGACAGGACCAGGCGCTGAATTCTTTGCCATCTGATCGTGTAAACTTTTTCGACGTCATTTCCGTGACGGAAATACGTCACTGAAGTCTTGGTAGACCCCGGCATAAAACGCTTTCGTGTTAAAACACAGGTAGGGGGATTGTAGAATAAAAGCTGCCCTCGAACAGCTTGACGACTCTACAACCCTTTCATTTTGCAGAGAGGCAATATCACATATATGCACATATATATACGCACTTATACATACTTATACAAACATATCGATATATACAGGGTGTTTTTTTTAGACAATACAGATGTTTCATAAAAGTCCTATGACAGTAAGGGTCCTGCCGTTTTCGCGCACGAACTCCACGTCGAGGCGGAAATACATTGCCGCAGTTAAAATGGCACTGTTGCGACTAATTACCAAAAACTCGTTAATTACCTTTTTAGTCATTAACTTGAAGGCAGGTGTTTATATTGCAAAGTTGTAGTGCGTGCCAATTCATGACATACTTATTTTTTAGAAATCACGAAAGTTGCACGTAGTTCGAGATATATCATCGAATTTCAAGGAAATCGAAGCTGATCGCGCCCGTCGCGCTTGAAGCGCGACCGTTCTGCTACATCAGACCGGAACTACCCGTCACATGGGAGTGACGAAATTTGAATGACGGCGCGCCGCGGCAGTATGTTTCCGTGAAAAGCTGCAAGTCATCTCACTTGTGCCCGCGCATCGCCTTATTTTTGCGCGTAGTGTTTGGTGCTTATCTGTTTCTTTCGAACTGTCGCAAGAAAATCGCAATATCAACCTTTTCTTTGTCTGGGAAGCATAAAACTCAGGGGAGGCCACTGCGGTGCTTCTTGCAGACAGGCAAAATAGTTTTTTGCGCCTCTTTATAGTTCAAAAAAGAAACAGATAGGCATCACCCATCGCACGCAAACATTAAGCTGTATACTTGTGTATTTCGGAATGCTTACCGATTTTTCTGACCAGATTCTGCTTTGGCGCGCCTTCATCAAATTTCATCACTTCCCTGTCACGTGTCATTCCGGTGTTCCGCTGCGCTTTGTGCGCGCCGGGTGCGATCAGTTTCGATTTCGCCCTTGAAATTCGATGATGAATATCTCGAACTACGTGCAACTTATGTGAGTTCTAAAATATAGGTATGCCATAAGTTGGCACGCATTACAACTTTGAATTATAAACACCTGCCCTGAAGTCAATAATTAAAAAGATAATTAACGACTTTTTGTTAATTAGTCGCGTCAACATCATTTTAGCTGCGGGAAAGTATTTCCGCCTCGACATAGAGTTAACGTGCGAAAACGACAGGGCCTGACTGTCACAATTTTTTTTTTATCTGTATAGTTAAAAAAAATAACACCCTGTATGTAGGAGCACACTTATGTTTCAACATGTTTCCACTCACACTTTCGCCTTAGTGTCAACGAAATCAAACATGTACATATTGCAAGAAGATGCCATATTGAAACCGCATACATCAGTTTTAGTTCTTTGGGAGAGGCCATGAAAAGATCAAACGGTACCGAATGATAATAGCTTAACAGCGTGGGTATCGTGTAGTTAATTAAGACATCGTTTTCCATAGTTTGAACGTGGTGTTGGTAATAACCAACTCGCGAGTTGTCTAGTACCGTAATTTTTACGTTTTCTTTGAAGTTGGTCGAGATTACGCAGGTTGCTAATGTTTCGATAGATTTCTAGTTTGTATACATGACTCAAATGGTATCTGTACAAATTATGGGCAGGGATCACGCCGGCATTATACAAGAAAGTTATTGTCGATGCTGCGTAGGAAGCGTTGTATGAGTGGCGGAGATATTTCTTTTGTAACAGGCGAATACATTCCAGAAGGTTGGTGTGTGTCGTGTCACCTTATACGCAGCTGACATCGCCCAGTCCCTAAGCCAATCGCTGGGAAATCGTGAGGTCGCCTTGCAGGCAGCGAATATTACAAATTCGCCTCATGACGCTGTTGCCTCCGGATCACTGCCTTCTAGAATCTAGCCCTTTCGGCCCTGGCGTCGTCAATTGACGACACCGCACAAAAGTTCCCCTAGCACCTCGGAAATGAAACCAAAACTGCTCATTCTTGGGCAAATACTTCTTCAATGATCCCCGCTGTGATTGACACCAAAGTTGCGACATATTTGCGGAGCTGGGAGCCACAAAGAAGAAAAAGCTTGACCGAAGTCATGGGTGACGCCGAGGCGGGTCAGGTGAGGCGGCTAAGCGCCGTTTTCGGGACGTCGTACAGAAGCCGTTTCAAGGAGTATCACACTGAAAAATGAGACGTGGTTCACATTTTGTGTACTCTAGTGAGTAGCACAAATAAAGAAGCCATTTTCCTAATTTCACAACCACTGAGCCCTGATGACCTAATTTGATTCCATGCTAATTAATCGATAAATATTTGCACCACTGGCTCAATTTTTCGTTTTTGGTCTTTTGAGGTCCTAACTATTAGGAAAACACGCACAAAAAATGTCTCCGGCCAAAATAAAAAATCCAGGGCTGAAAGGCCTAGAATAGAATTTAAGTGATACACAGCCAAGCAGTGGCGGCGCTTGCTAACTGCACCTCCCCCCCCCCTTTTTTTTAAAGACGATAGTCTTTCTTGGGGAACTTAAACACAGAAATTTTGGTCTGTCTTTCTGTCTGTCTGTCTTTCTGTTTGTCGGCACGTCCCTCGATTCAGCCACTCGGCCAAAGTTGAACCACTTGCCCAAGGGCCAGCCGTCTTGAACTGGTACGGCTGTTCATACTTGTGAACGTTGTCGATCAAAAAGTAAATATCATGCATATCTGAGGTGCAACATGGCGTGTTCCTTTAATAGAAAATGCATACATACGTAATTTTAGGGACCCTGGTTTCTTAAGCTGCGCTGAAAATGCATAAAAATGCAAGCTTGAGCGAGTTGGTATGCGTTCATCTTTGTTGAAACAGCGCTCACTAGACGACGACGAAGTAAAAGAAGGCACAGGACAGGCGCTGCCTGTCCTGTGCCTTCTTTTACTTCGTCGTCGTCTAGTGAGCGCTGTTTCAACAAAGCTGAAAATGCGACTGCGCTGAAATTTGCCTTCCTCCGTGCCCTTCGCACGAGCTCATTGTTGTGTTTCGGTTTCGGTTCTGTATTGCACTGTACGAATGCCATGGGTTGGTGTTGAAAAACTTTAGTTTTGAGAAGGCCAAGAAGGTGAAAAAATATTTAAAAAATGAAAAAGCAGCGTTGTGGGCGGCCTTCAGGCTGCCGGTTGTGGGCGCCGCTCTGGCGTTCTATTTTACCCAGGCGACGTGTAAATAAAAGAGTGTGTGGAGAGTACTCGTTGAGTGCGGACGTTTCTCTGCTTCAGCGCTTCGCGCCCAACCGCGTTTTCGGGGCTGGCTGGCGTCCCCGCCGGTCGCGTTGGTCACCGCCGGTCTTGCCTGCTGCTGCGCCGGGACTACCAGCACGCAACACAGCACTCATGTTTCCCGACGTATTGCCAGACGGCGTCCATATCTCACACAGCGCCTCTTCTATCGTCTTTACACGACATTTGCAGCGAAGCACGCAGATACGCGGCCATTTTTTTTTCCTGGCTTTGTTTTCTTTTTCTTCACTCCCACCTCTCCCTTTTTTTCTCCTTCCTCTACGTATATCTCGCTCGTGAAACCCCCGCAGGGCGTCAGACGCGCATGTTTGTTAAGCATACGCTCCATGCGCCTTGATGTTGCCATCATACTTCCGCCGACTGTAATTACTTCAGCTTCGAGCGCTCTGTGCACGCGCACGCCGGCCGTAGCTGCGACGTTTCTTACCATGGCGCTCAACTATAATCGGCCAAAATTTCGTAGAGCAGTACACTTTTTCTCCCTCTTTTTCTCGACTCACTCGTAAACGACCCTCGTAAGACGACCCGGCTGGAAGTTAGGGGGAATACTTGCGCGGCAACCCCATTACTATATGTCGAGACCGCGTCGGCAATATCCAAGGGCAATTATCTGAAATGGCGCAGTCGGTGTTGAAACGATGCTTTCTTTTTTTCTGTTCTGTTACGTCAGTATTAGCGACAGTGCCTGTCGGAACCTCTTCAGCGTTAGACCAGACGGTCAACAATCATGTAGTACACGAGCATATATGCATAGACGACTTTTATGCAACTCCGTACTCTCTCATTCAAGAACACCACAGAGAAAATGACGTCATGCGTACGGTGTGAAACACACGACAGCCTGCTATTACCTCCATGAAACAAGACGTTGCCTTTTACGCGGGGAAAAAAAAGAAAATTATAGTAGCTACGATAACTGGTGCAATCATCAAAACAAATATTACGGTATTAATATATTCGTTGAACCGCGTATTTACTCGGGGTGTTGACGTTATCGGTGTTGTATGGTTGCTTTTGTCGTGCTGGAATCTCGTTATACCAAATTTTGCACATTATATTACAATCAACATCCAGTAGGTACTGTGAAAAGTCGTAGTAGTGTCTTTTTGTTTGTTTCGTTATTTTCCCACACCGGTACCGCATGAATGATAAATCCATTTTCTTATTCAAATCTATCTATCTATCTATCTATCTATCTATCTATCTATCTATCTATCTATCTATCTATCTATCTATCTATCTATCTATCTATCTATCTATCTATCTATCTATCTATCTATCTATCTATCTATCTATCTATCTATCTATCTATCTGTGTTGCTTCGATACAGTCGTGTCACATTGGTGTACTTATTTAGCTCACAATAAGCATTATGAAATTTACTGTACAGGTTGTGAGAGAGAGAGCGAGAGATAATAAAACGAGAGAAAGGCAGGGAGGTTAACCAGAATTGTAGCGTCCGGTTTGCTACCCTACACTAAGGGGAGGGGGAAAGGGCAAGAAAGATGGAAAGGAAAGCGGAGAGAAGAGCAGGCGCGCGTAAAAAATCATAAACAAATGGAAGCTGTAGAGTATAGTAGGGATCTGCAGAGGAAGCTATGAGTACTCCCGCTCTACAGGTTGTGCTTTTAAAAAATCATACGGACAGGCTGGAAAGTTGGTTGGTTGGTTGATCCTCAGCTACTTGGCGCAACCCACCGCGGGGAATCGGCCATGAAACGGGTGGTACCTTATTTTAGAAATAAAATTGTTTTACAATCCGAATATGTTTAGGAAAGGATGGTATAAAAATAAATTCACTGGTACAATCCAGATTTTCAAGAAAAAATTCAGAGACTAATAGGTTGAAATAGTGAAATTGTACATAAACTTAACATTCTATTCTTTTTGTTTCCCGTAAAAAATCGCACACGGCTTCGCAAACGTTCCTGTGGCTGAAGCCCATTCTGCAGTTGCACCAAAGGAAAGAACCACCGGAAGGGATAAACTTAAGCCCATTCTTCGGAGAGGTTGATCTAGCAATGGTTTTCTTTGATTTGTGAACAATCTGCATGTTAAAAAGAAATGATGCAGAGATTCACTTTCGTTGCAGTGGAGGCATAAGGGTGACTGTACCAGACCCGACCTGTGTAGGTAAAAGTTCAGAGGGGGAACTCGGCATCGTATCCTGTTAATTGATATTTCTGCCCTTCTAGTGCAGCACCAGCGATTTTTCCATGGATACTAAAGGTGGGAAACTCAGATGTTGCCAAAGCCGATTTGCCAAAGGTATCCGACGGGGCAAACTTTTCAAATCGCGCCGCTGAGACAAACGCCAACGTCGGCAATATAGAGATTATGGGACCATTATGTGATGCCACCGCAAGTGCATCTGCATATTCATTGAGGGTTAAACCTTTGTGACCTGGTACCCACACTAAGCGAATAAGACGATAATGTCTTGGGACAAGAGAATAAAATACTTCTAAGGCATTCGAAAAATTAGGTGCAGTTAATGCAGAGCAGATAGGCTGACAGTCTGTCGGAATGACAGCTTCTGTTATTGATAGGGGTAATTTACGTAAGGCTAGGACAATCGCAAGGAAGGAAGGAAGGAAGGAAACCGAAAAAGGAGAAAGCAGGGAGGTTAACCAGAAACACTTCCGGTTAGCTACCCTACACTGGGGGGTCGGGGAAGGGGAATAGAAAGACGAGAAATAGAGAGGAGGAAAGAGAAAAAAGAGAGAGAGAGAGGACAATCGCAAGCGATTCCGTTTGATAAATGGGCGTAAAGTCGGGTAAACGAATTGAAAAAGACCAATCCAAAGCTGAGGATGCAATTCCCACTCCTGCCTTTTCTTCACAAACTGAAGCGTCAGTCGCTATAACGATGTTTGTTTCTAAATTTGACAGGTGGTCTTCTAAAACGGCATTCAGGTACCTAGTGGGTAAATGTTTGCATTCCTTAGGAAATATATTGTCGAACTCTATTCTAATTGTTTGAGGAGATCTGTTAAATACAAGTACCTCACGAAGGTTTACTTGTATTTTTACAAGAGTTTCTGTGCGACAATCACTTGTGGACACCTTAATCTAGACCACTGATGGTTAAAAAAGGACGTCGGCTCATTAATAAAAGCATACCATGACCTTCTCTGAGGTGTCGCATATATCTTTAGGAAGGTACGTACTGTTAGAATTTGGAACCGTGTAAGAAGAGAAGGCAGTCGCGCTTCTTTATACAAAATATTATTTGCGACAAATTTGGGAAGCCCAAGACATAATCTTAGTGACTCGCGTTCTAGAAGAACCAGTGGTCGAAGTTTGTAAGCAGGTGCTCCAGAAAACAAGACGCAGCCAAACTCCAATATCGGGCGTATATACATACAATAAATCATAATGAGCACATCACGACGTAAAGCACGATCGTTTACTGCTGACTCTACGAAGCATCCCTACCGCCCGTGCTCCTTTAGCTGCCATATTTTGTATATGCGTATATTTGTATATGTATGTATATGCGTATGGCTTGCTTTTGGGTGCTCCGAGGTTTGAGTTCCGAGAGTAAGAGGGGGGCTAGGGGTGGGGCAGTGAATAAAAGATGAAAAACAGGAATATTAGACAGAATAACCTTTGGTTCGCTAGCCTGTAATGAAAGTGGGGTAAAGCGAAGCATATATGAGGATAATTGAAAGAAACGCGCGAGAAGAAGACAGAAAAAAAGCTAGACGTGCCCTCAGTCACCTGCTGAGACGTCTGAAAAGTTCACAGTGTGTCAAGCAAGCTTTTTAAACATTACAGCAGCAAAAGCCACTCGACACGACTTCAGTTGAAGCCAGGGTCCGAAAGTTCCGTTTTCGTCGAAGGCACGGGTATCAATACCCGCTGTTTGCACCCACGCATTTGACATATGAGCCATGGGTTAAACTTGTGAGAAACTACTACTACTACTACTACTACTACTACTACTAGTAGTAGTAGCAGAAGTAGTAGTTTTAGTAGTAGTACTAATAATAGTAGTAGTTTGTAGTAGTAGTAGTACCAGCAGGAGGATTGGGTTTGGGAACACACAAATGAGGAACAGATGATAAGGAAACATTGAAGTAAAACTGAGAGAAACTGGAGCATGGCAGAGAGAACAAAATAAAAATGCGTAATGGTGCGTCACAATCGACAAGCCAGGTCAGCCACTTTCCTGAAGTAGCGCAGCAGACAAAACGTGTGGTCGCGTCGAGACGTGCGAACACTGCATAGGGGGCGATCTATGGCGTGATGCAGAAGCGCAGGCTCCGTAAGGCTGCCTTGGAGTCACAGAAGATGAAACCTCAGTGTGGAGCATCCTGATTTGAGGCCAGACCTTGTGGCTACACCACGGTAATTTGCACGAACGACCTGTTTATTTCTTTCCAATGCTCCACTTGTGTATTTAGTAAGCAGCGCTCTTTACTTTCGGCGTATTTTAGAAACTTGATATCGTTATGAATGCTGGGATGTGAGCATCGTTTCATGTTATCTACGAGCTGTTCATTGATTCAATTCGCTCCTGCCACTATTCGATTTGTAATTAATTTAGCTTTAAAAAAAAATACGTGCCGAGGTTTTGTCCTAAAACCACGACATGATTATGAGGGACGCCGTAGTGGAGGACTCTGAAAATTTCGACCACCGGGGGTTCTTTAACGTGCACCTAAATCTAAGGGCACGGGCCTCGAGCAGTCCGCCTCCACAGAAATGCGACCGCCGCTGCCAGGGTCGCACACGCGACCTTCGGGTCAGCAGCCGAGCGCTGTACCCACTGTAACGTTGCGGCGGCCTCCCTTAATAACTATACAGTGTGGCATTTATAACTGCTGTTAGGTTTATAGTGCGGTAATCTCCAAATTCCTCGCAACTGTCTAGGCTAAAGCGTGATGCACGCTAAACCTCGTCACGGGTCCCGCGGCTCCGCAGGCTTAAGACGGCCGTGCTGTCCGCACTGCCGCTTTAGGATGAATGGCGATCTTGGAACTACGTTCGTGCCGTAAATTTCTAAAGCGTGGGTAGGGCAAGAAGTCTGGACACACCGACCGACTTGTAAGCGATGTAGTGAGGAGCGCGAAGGATTAAGATCCCTGGGTTACTAGCGGAAAAGGGACTGCTCATCGTCTGTGGCGTTCTGTTGCTAAGCTCCAAGTCGCGCACCGTGGTTCCAGCCAGAGTTAACGCATTGCGACGAGAGCCAGATGCAGTAACGACCACGTGGAGAGAGATCGACTCAATGTATAGGGACGACAACTGGTCTAAATTAGCCCTTACTTGTCGGCCGTAACTGGCCATGCATTTCAGGCGTAAAACCACTCACAAATTCAGCCTTAACGAGTGCGCTCGCCAAAGCCTTTAGACAGTGCCGCTCACTATATATAGAGACCTCTATGCGCATGCTCTAAATGCTGGGCATGTCATTACAGCTGCAATGCGAAACGGAACACGTATTTTGATCTTCCATATTGTTTAAGGAAGGGCTAATCAACAGTTGAGAGAGACCACTTTATTAAAGTGGAAAATCAATTTCACAGAGGGAAGGTGGTGAATAACCTGCGAACACACAAATATGAAGTGTGGATACGGTTTTCGGTTTTCTAGTTCTCGTGAGGCATAAATTAACTGAAATCCGCTGGGGCTCTCCTTGCACGTAAGCAGTGTCATTGCGATCGCGTCTGGTGCATATATATATATATATATATATATATATATATATATATATATATATATATATATATATATATATATATATATATATATATATCTGTGTGTGTGTGTGTGTGTGTGTGTGTGTGTGTGTGTGTGTGTGTGTGTGTGTGTGCGCGCGCGTGTGTGCGTGCGTGCGCACGCGCTATCAGCCTTCAATGTACATGCGGCGCGGGTTTCCCTCACGAATCTGGTTATTCTGTTTTTTCAAAAAAAAAGATTTTTTCGCGCTTTTGGTCACTCAGTAATGGACTAAAGCACTTTTCAAGCATGTGACAAAAGACCTTCAAACAAAAAAATTGGAGGACGCTTAAGCTTCGCCTTTAAGAGTTGAACGCGATAGCAATATCCTGCCCCTAGTGCGCGCTTCGAACACTACGAGTGTTTAACAGAATGCGCGCAATAAGGTGTGTGCCTTATGTAATGGGTAGCATGCTTTAAACCAGGAGCAATTATGCGCGAGAACCTTTTTCGAAGCTGCGATGCACCCACTACGGGGGCTTAAGGGAATACGCGCAGTAATGTGTGTGCCTTTTGTAATGGGTGGCTGTCTTTAAACCACCATGTCTTTATGATATTGACGTGGTGTGACGCCCGATGGCAATGTACGCTTGTACCACGCAATATTACTGCCATATTACATCTCGTACTGTGACACCTGTATACAGGACGCGTATTTTTGGGAAGCATCAAAGTTACTTTCAGTGCAGCTCCAAGCAGAGGCGTGGCTGTGTGGTAGAACACCTGCTTGCCACGCAGACGGCCTAGGTTCGATTCTCACTCGGACGCAACATTTTTATTATTTATTTTATTTGCAGCTTTTTCGATTTTTCGATCACGGACAAGATGATGATTTTTCGCTCACAACCAACGGTGCCGACGCCGACAGCGGAATTTCTGCGATACGAGCTCTTTAACGCTATCGCGTTAAAACGCTATCGCGTTAAAACACTTCTTTAGAAGAAGCAAACCTTCAGAAGCGTGCAGTATCGGACAGCTTTTGCTGCGATGGGCTGAACAACACACTTTTAAAAGCGGGTCGTTCAAAACTGCATTATCATATTGATTTTGTCCCCGATTATTATTCATTTATTCAATGGCGAAGTTTTCTGCCACCATATCTGACATCCCCGTTTTGCTTTTGTCACCTTCATCTTCTCAAAGCCATCGTATTTTAAACTACAGCTTCGCTAGAAGAAGGAAAAAATAACCAGGAGAACAACGGTGCGGTGATGTGCTAGAACGTCATTAAAGTGAGGAGGAAGAAACAGGAAAACCGAAGCGCGCAAACGCGTAGAGTAATCCGCTAACGTTGTCCAAGCCTCCCCCGTCTATTCGTCAAATTTATTATTCCAGCTCTTTAACAAGGTCTCGGCATAAAACCGTTAAGCATCCCTAACAATGTCGGGTCTCTTTCAACGCGTTACAAAGAAGTCATTAACCACTCCAGTAGCGCTCAAGTGGTCGTAAAAGCAGCCCCTAAGTAGTGCGAAGAGAAAAACGCTCGCACGCACGCACGCACGCACACACGCACGCACACACACACACACACACACACACACACACACACACACACACACAAAAGGGAGCAGAGGGGCAATACGCACGAATGTACGAATGTTCAAGACAAGTAGACGACTTTTAAGCATTTAATGCTTACTTCATTGGATAAATCTTCACAGCGTATTGTGTGCATGCACAGTAGCTTTTCGTTTTTGTTTAATTTAGTTTGCCTTCACATCCCAGAGGTCGGGCTGAGTCAGACCCTCCAAAATGCGCTTAACGTACTCATCGAATAGAGACACCCCATTCTGAACAAATTTCCTTCTTCTTGCGTTAACTTAAGGTCTTACCGTAATTGGCTCGTACAATGCTACGCACCCGTTGTCGCAGGCAGGGGCCTCTCGCTGGACAAGAAGAGCGAAAATCGAAGAAAATTATTATTTTTTTTTTTTTTGCGAAACGCGACCACGTGGAACAGGGCTTGTTGCTGAGCTGGTTGGTTCATTACTTAAGAAAAATGGGTATGGCGCGAAAAGGACAGGGACGAAGTGAAGACACGAACTGACAAACTTCGCTTCGTCCCCGTACTTTTGGCACCACACTTATTTTTCTCAAGACCACATGGACATTCGTTTACATGAGCCTTACGCACCCGGGTCAAGCCAAGTTTGGTTGACGCAGCGCAACCTTCCGTACGCTCACAGGGGTACGTTTCTGGCGTGGTCGGTAATTGTGGTGGTACCTACTGTCGAATCAATGTGACTTGGCGTACCGTTGTTGCTATATAGCTGACTGTGGGCTCGGACCGTGACGGTATTGACAGCCGCTTTGCATAAGTATAAATAACGCCCGAAGACACAACTTATGGGTGCCCAGTTAAGCACGCTGACGCAACTCTGTCCCCTCTCGTTTACATGAGCAACTTCGCGTCAAGCCGACTTGGCTCACGTTTATTAGCGACGCGTAAACACCGTGAATAGTTCAGAGGGACAAGAGAAACACCTTTATTTTAATGAAAAGCAAGATATAAAACGGAAAGGAAGATCGTAGCTTCATCCAAAGTGCGGAACAATGGCAACGATGCAGCTAACGCAGTTTGACTAGCAGTGGGTGCTACCGCAGTGGTTAGAGAAGGCGTACACAGCGGAGAGCAAGCAACTTGCTAAACTACGGCCATTTAGCTGTCTCCATCCATGCTTTTTATTCGAATGATAGTTTCATGTATAGCTCCTTTTCATACATTTGCACATCACGTATGTTAGAAGAAAGAGCAGAAAAAAATTCATCCTCACACAACGACGTTAGTAGATGACATTCAATAAAACTCCGCGAGATTGCGAGGCGACCCTTAAAGCAACAATGCGAACAATGTTAATACAACGCACATTCAGCGACAGTACATATAAAAGAAGACTTATTTACGATCCTGCGTTTCGCTTCCTGGTGCCTGCTTGCATTAATTTATTTCACCTCTGCACTCGTTTACAACTGTCTCGTGAGTCTTACAGTGTATGTCACAACGGCTGTAATACGCGCTGTTGCGGCTGTATATATGGCAGAGCTTGCAGCAGACACTGTTCACGTTAGCACTTTCTAGATGTCCCCCGTGTACCGTTTTATTGCGGCGCCATGGCGTGCTAACCGGCGTACGTCTGCGGCTGCAGCCTCTCCTAATAAATATCACTAGGTTTGCGACCCGGTAACACTCTCTAACACAGCTGTCAGATGGTTTAATTCTTATTTTATTACAGAGTGAGTGGGAAGACGAGGCCGCGAACATGGAGCAAACTATACCGCATGGGAAGGGCACAAAGAAAGTCTCACACGAAGAAAAAACGAGAGATAAAAGTAGATCTGACATAATTTGCAAGCGCATTCGCGACCGTAATAATACCCATGCAACAGTTAGTAACAATATCGTGAAATATAGAAAGAAACAAAGGTGCGGTAATTTCTAACACAGGTTTTCTCGTTTTATTATTATTTCTTATTACCAGATTTTCAAAAATCTTCTTCGATCGATATCTTCCTACTTTTTATTTCATAAAGAAAATGTTGCGACTATTTATTGATTTCCATTTCAACTTTACTTGATCAACAAGAACAACAAGGATGTGAGCAATGTGGACATTTCAGCCATTTTGCCCTTTACTTTCTCACTCATGCGCGCTTCAAGGGAAGATATGAGGCGCACGTCATCATCAAAGATAACTTCTGGGGTTTTACTTGCGAAAATTACGTTGTTATTATGAGGCAAGCCGTAGTGGAGGACTCCGGATTAATTTTGGCCACCTGAGGTCTTTAAACGTTGCACCCAAGTACAAGGGCGTTTTCGCATTTTGGCCCCGCCGAAATGCGACCGCGGTGGCGGGGAATCGAACCCGCTTCCCCTAGCTTAAAAGCGCGACAGCTTGCCTGCTAAACTAACATTGCGGATATCACCATCAAAGATATATAGTTACAAAGAACATATGTTTTATTTCCTTGAAAGGAAAATTTCGTACTGTAGGCAAAATTCGCTCTACTGACCTGAGGTTAAGTTCGTAGTCAGTGCTTTGGCCGGACGGGTCAAGCAGTTCAAGCAGATGCATTTCCAGGCAAGCAGTTCAAGTAGATGAGTTGACTATACCTAAGTGTGACTGCAAATTTTCGCTCATTTACGTTGGCGCACAAACCCTCCTCTTAAAAATTTTTCTCTGGCTTGAAGATTTGGGCAGAATTCACTTTCCTGTGGAAGTTGCCCACACTTACAACAGACGCCTTCATACTTTGGACGCTAACCTGCAACTACGTGTCTTGTCGAACGTCTCACTACGTGACTCTACCCTCCTTGCTCATCTATGGCTTGAAAATGCCTTCTCAAACGCTTATTCCGTTACTATGGCAAGGGCCGATAGCCCATCATGTGGACACTGCGATCTATCTATCTATCTATCTATCTATCTATCTATCTATCTATCTATCTATCTATCTATCTATCTATCTATCTATCTATCTATCTATCTATCTATCTATCTATCTATCTATCTATCTATCTATCTATCTATCTATCTATCTAATCGCCTTCTTAACTTGGTGTAGACCAAAAACTGGCCTGGCAGGGTGAGAGGATTTGGCGAATATGACTGTCGGGTCATGACATGATTAACGCGAAAATCCTGTCGCGTACGTAGCCAATTCCTTTCCTCCGGACACGTGTGGCACATACCCGTTTACCAAGGGCCGCGGTGTACGGGTATGCGCCATAGGTGATTGATAGTATATGTCTGCCCAGGAACGGCGAGAGCAGACAGTGGTAATTTAAATGCAAGAGCGTTAAGAAAAATCGACATCGGCAGCGTTGACCCGACGAATACAAAGAATAAAAATTAGGATCCCAGCAGGAATCGAGCCCAAGCATTCCGCGTGGCAGTCAGCTATACTACCACAGAGCCACGCCAGGTCTAGAAACTGGTTTGGACAAACAGCCTGTGCAGGCGTAATGTCGGTGCAACGTCAATTGTGGTTGTGGTGCTGGCTATTTAATTTTACAAGAAAGCAATAAACACTACATGTGTACTCCTACAATACAGACGTCATATCAGAGCGTTTTTTTGAAGAGACTAATATTTGCGATGGCTACTGATTTCTTGAACTTGTAGGACTGTATATATGTATATATATAGATATCTTTTATTTATTTTGTTGTCCTAACAACTATGTAGAAAGGGGTAGCCGTCACCAAGCAATGGTGACAACAACTCCTTCATTTCTTTTCTATTTCAATAAAAAAAAACGCCTGTGGTTCCATTGTTGGTTGCGCTTTTATAGCCGTCTAATAAACATTACATTTGCATTCCTATGATTCGGCAAGCTATATTGAAGCGTTGCTCGACCCCGGAGGAATACATTAACGAGAGTTACGCATGATACTCATACCATTGCACCATAAAGTGCACTTCGTTACGACAATACTGACGTATGTGCTCTAACGTGAGTGCTGACGTTACGTCACAACATAAGTTACCCTTTAAGCGCCAGTGTTGTCGACGTGCCTGGTAAGCCCACGATGTGCACACAGCTACTACACTTACAAAAACACGTTGATCCACCTCGTAACGCTTGGCTCAAAGCCATAAAATACAGCACAGAAGTACTCGATTATTGCTTCGCATGAAACCGATTCCCACAAGGCGTGGAATTTCTTTGCGAATGCCCTCGTTTTAACTGCCAAAGAGTAGCCCACTCAGCTGCATTAGGCCAGCTGGACAACTACCCACTCACAGAAAGTGAAATCATAGGGTAGCCTGCACGGACTTCAACGCGAGTCGCCCTAACAACGTTGCTGCGTTTTCTTAGAGCAACCGGATTGTACGACATCTCGTGACTGTGCAGTGATAATTTTGTGTGTGTGTATTGGTTGAACATTGGAATAGTCATAATGACTTCGTGTGCCCTCATAGACTATTTTCGTCTTTTATGCCCATTTCCCCTTCCCAAGTACAGAGTAGACAACGGGAGATCACATCTGCTTAAACGCCTTGCTGTCTTTACCCTTCTATTTCGTTCACTTGTCTGACTATATACGTATTCCCTAATCATATCGTTTGTTGGTGGTAAAATTGTCACTTGACGCAGCGGAATTTTTTGTTTAAATTTTTGTATACAAACAGAATTGTTTTAAATAATGCTTTCTCTAAATACAGTTCCCGTTTAAAGAACATTGCAGCCATAAAACCGAGGTGCCAGTAGCACTCTTCATGCTCTTTTCATTACGATTTTTTTTAATTTTTTTACATGCACACTTCGGCCGCTTGGTGTACGCCACTGGGTATGTGGCCGAACAGACCGTTTGAGCGTAGACAACTTGGTCATACGGTATACGTGCAACTTGGAATATGTGAGCACGCGCAACTGTGCACATGTCACTCGTTCAAGCCAACGTGGATCACTGGGTACGTGCTGTCCTTCAAGGAGGAAAAAAAATGCAAGCTCGTCAGAAGAACCAGGCTACTACAGCTGAGTCGTCAGGCTCTTTAATGATATTATATACCATTTGATGAACAAATGCCCGAACCTTTTATGGCTCACTTACCTTGACAATATGCATTGGCAGTGATCTTCTTTGCGTCTTAGAAACCTAACAAACGAAGCCGAAACTACCTCTGCGGTATTTCTATCGATAAAGAAGACAACGGCCAACATTCAGGTTACTGCCTTGCGTCGAAACCGCGGCCACTTCGGCCGAGGGATCGTTATTGCCTTCATAAGAAACACAGCTGCGAGAAGAATTCCGCGAAAAGGTGGGGACAGAACGCAGTGAGGCCTCGGGCGCAGGAGGTCAAATCCTCTTTCGATACCAACCTGGGAAGCTTTGCTCAAAACCACTCTAAGAAAGGGAAAAAAATGCTGCAATAAAAGAACGGTCGAACAGCAGCCACCGGCACAGGCGCGGCATATTTGCGCAAACGGAAGTGGCCTCCATCAGCGACGAAGGTTTCTTTGACAGTGGACGTAGCCTGAGCCAAGCTGCGCTGTTATTTCCGGTCAGCGATTGCGGTGTCCCGCTGGCAGCTGTCATGCCGCACTTCCGGCAGTGCGGACTTCAAGCGAACGCGACGCGCTTGGACGTCTTTGTGTTGTACTACGACCATTCTTGTCACGAAGGCCGCAAAGCAGACCACTCACGTCGAGAGGACCGCAGTAAGAAGTTCTCTAAAGGAGATAGACGGAAATGCGGAGACAGAACGACTAACAACACTGATTCCTCGGTACTGCCACCTACGTTTCTTGTGCTTCTACGAGGCAGCTCGCGATGAATTGATCAGCAGCATGCCACTATTACATCATCGGCTGCTCCATCGCAACGGAGTCTGAGACCATTACACCCGTACTTTCACATTTATGTTAGAATACTGACATGTGAGAAGAAAAGAAAATTAGTAGCTCGCGCAAATATGTACTTCACTCATTCATGGTCTAGATCCGAAAAGAGCATTCTAGGTCAGCGTGCTCTCAGCGTGTAGTGAATTACGGCGTATATGTAAACTTTAGAAAGGTGGAGCTCACTGTTGCAAGAACATCTCAGATATTATTTTGTGTGTGTTGCTAATCTTGTAGAAAATAGGAACATACACTTCGTCATCATGATTCCTATCGGTCGTCACTCTCTTTGTCTCTTCTATTCATCTGCGCAGTACAAGGCTGAGATGTGGCATGGGCAGACGTCTCCATGGCTACATTTACATGAACCCATTGGCATTTCATAGGGAGACGCATAGGGGTCAGCACAGGGGGGAAAGGGGGTCTATCTTTGATAAAGACGTACAAACAGCGCTTGTTCTTTCGTGTGCTTTTCTGGCAGCTTCGTCGGCGAGGTAGTTGCCGGAGATGCTGCAATGACTTGTCAACCACTTAAACACGACGTCGTGTCCTTTTTCGATTGGATGGTGGTGCGTTTTTGGTATCTCCAACACAAGATTTATTACGTTGTAGGGCCGCCTTTGAGTCGCAGAATAATGTCCATCAATTAGCCGGTTGTTGGTTGATATAGTCGACGGCGCCTCGCAGGATAACAAGCTCCGAATCGATCGATGCTGTCACGTGACAAATCATGTAAGTGAGGCTCATATGTCGTGATGGGATGACTGTTGCGCCGGTGGAGCTGGTCTTCGCGGTAGAGCCATCCATGTAGACGTGGATTCGTTCAGCATAGGAAGTATTGAAACTATCCAGAGTTCTTTGATTCAAGTCTAAAGTGTGAAGGTTGTTTCTTATTCCTGGAACGGAAAGGCCAACTCTAAGTTGACGTAAGCACCACAACGCTGACGTAGAACGTGTCGAAGGTGTGAAACCCGATGTTAGGAAGGCACGATGAGAGCTGATCAGCTCTAATCGTGCCTTTCTGTAACGTAGTCGACTACATTGCGGAACGACGCTATGTGGTCGTTGTTCTGGCTGGTACGCAAGATGGCTCGACTCCATTCGTGAAATGCAGCGAATACGGGCCCTCATCACGTGGGCTGTGACGTAAGTTGCAATAGGCTGGTCTCAAACCAATATAGCTGTTTCGACTGTTCAGGCGCTTCGCGGAAGGCCGAGGCAAACGCCTAGTGCCTGCGATTGCACGCTATGAAGTGCTGGTAGATTTGATTTGCAAGTTTTAAAAAGCGCGGAAGAGCTATAGCAAAGAGCTATAGCGGTCTTTCTTTGCATATATTACCAATGCCATGGTTTCGCAGAATGTTACATCACGGTCTTTTCTTTTCTTACTTTTTATCTACGACGCTGTTCATTACTCGAGCTTGCATTATGTTATGTATTTATGCCCCCTTTCCTGCCTAAGGCCTCGAAAGTATGCAGGCAGTATGTAATAAATAATTAAATAAATAAATAAATAAATTCAATAAAAAGCTAAGATCACTATCGTCCTCGTGACATCGGTAGAAAGCCGCTATTACGTGCGTAATAATGCACAGTGCAAAAAAAAAAAGGAGGCGCAGCAGGAGGGCTACGTTGAAAGTCGATGTTAATTCTTTGCCGAAGTTTGCTGCGCATACCTCGGCGTTGTGACGCGTTTCGACAAGGTTGAGCACTCGTATCTCTCGATCCAAGTTTCAGTGGCTAACAAAGCTTGAACTTGTTCTGCAAGGCAGTTGACCATGGAGCGTGAAGGACGTGTTCTTTATTGAAATCAGCAGCGGGTTTTTTGCAATGAGTGACTTTGCGGCTTACGAGAACTTGGCGTATACACCGATTCCCAGACCGCGGCATCTCTGCGTAATTTTTCATGTGATCTTCGACACGGCAATCACTGTACACAAAAACACAAAAGCCCATTTACAAGCTCCTCCGACATTGCACCAGCTCAGGAGCCTCCGCGGCTACACAAAACCGTAATTGCGCAACAACGCGCGCACATTACACACACATATATATATATATATATATATATATATATATATATATATATATATATATATATATATATATATATATATATATATATATCATGGTTACACATCGTCTCATAGCGGGCTATAGTTAAGCACCGTTTCTAAGATATGGATGTTGGCCAAAGTTTTTGCTGCTCTTTTGAGTGCCGTCTGTTTCGGATCCGTCTGGCAGCCTTTATATAACACGTCGCGATAACTACGCTTCCACCGCTGAATTGACAACTGTCACGCTCTTCTTTCGAGCCCAATACTTCAACCTTATTTTTTTCTCCTCTGGTTTGTTCCCTAAGTGTACGAATTCTTTCGTGAAGTAAAGAAATAAAATAACTTCAAACTCAAAGAAAAGACAAACAACTTTGGCTGTTCGTTTTATAGAAAATCGATGTCAGCTGGCGTCATCGCGTTCGTGCTCACAAGCTTTGGCCATCGAATACTTATCAGAGACATCACAAGGCGTTCTCGGTTCAACTATACTGTCAGCAACCGCTGTGCCACAATTCTTATTGTTTTCTTTTTCTTCTTCTTCTTTTGTGACCAGTAGTTCGTACGTTTGCTGAAAGCAATACGCCGCGATTTTAGAGTTCGTGCCCGTGGCTTTTGGAGGTGGTCGATAAGAAAGCACTCTCGAAGGGTAGACGCGATCTTTCAACTCGCTTTTCGAGCGCTGTGTCCCAAAGTTTTCACAGCTTTTCTTCCGTCTTGACATCTTTACAGCGAAATCATACAGCACGCTTCAAGAAACGCAGCTACTCTTCGTCAGCTTCGAGCTAAACTACAATGGTTAATTCGGCGGCTTCGTAGTGAAACAAAGAAAAAAGAAAGACTACAAGAATATGGCGCTAACAGTCCGCTGAAATGCTACCCCCGTTCGCTCAGATGAGCCGAATGCCATTGGAAAATAATGGGCGTCTTTGCCTTTTCCTGTTTTACAAGTAAAATGATGCATTCCTGCTGGCGATGTTGCAAAAGTTGGCGTGCTTGATTGAGACATTACCGCAACTATAACCCTAATCAAAACGACTAGACTTCGCACGGAATTCGCCAAAAAAACTTCCACCAGCAAATAATGAAAAAAAAATATTGTTCCGAGTCGGTCAGCGCACTTGCGCTTACCCACGCATTAAACGCGTAGCGTATGCAGCAAAAGTAAAACCTCAACAGATAATAGCGTTTGACACACTGAACTGCGCGCAAAGTGTGCGCTAGCTTGGTCTATGCTTTACTGCACGCTGACATCGAACGAGCAGAGAGCGATCGAAACGAGAGCGCCGTCTCTCGAGCCTCCAAGAGCAAAATTGGAAGATTGATCGTTCAATTAGGACTACAGTTACCACTGTCCACGTTTATGCCTCTGGCCCGTTGGGGCTTCTTTCCAAACAATTCACTGCTGTGGCCGCGGATGTTGTTACATATGAGGCCGCCGACTTGGCTTGCACGCACACACGGCGGCAAGGTTCGTGCTCTTTTCCCTACGTACAGTAGTTAATCCCACCGTTCTATGCGGGACTTCTAGTTGGCTGCAGTGAGCGCGTCCACATTCCTCAAGGCGCTAGAGTGAGCCAACCCAGCCTCACAAGAGCGCCCGACATACCAGAGCAGCGGAATCGAGCGAGCTTCCAGGAAAATGTGGCTGAAAGACGGCCCCTAACGATCGAGTGCGCAGCTAAGCCTCATAGAGAACTGTCGGGGTGCTCTCGCCGCCGTTTCAGCAACAACTGTGACTCGCTACTAAAGTATTTTGGCAACATTTTCTGAAACAAGAGAACTCTGTTCAGGTTACGAAAAAAATCAACAAATCTGGTGCTGCCACTGCACTTCCTTGATTAGTCCAATTGCACTCAGTAAATTACGGCGATTGCACTACGGGTTGTCTACTTGTATTAAAAGCCTGCTCAGGCGATCACGTTTCTATAACACTTGTAGGAAAAAGTGGATCCTCGTCAACCCCTCTTGCCTTTCCCCCCCTTTCTCTTATTGTCGATCTCGCTTACAGCTCCCCAAGCCCAACATTGAACTGTCGTCGCGAAGCTGTGCAAGTAAAAATATCACTCGAATGCCCGAGAAACGTTGAATAAGAGCCTCACAGACGAGTAAAATGCTGGAGCACTTAGCATTTACAGGAAGCACAAGAATACGAGACAGGAGAAGATGCACGCCTGTTTCAATTTTTTCTCCGCTGTTCTCGTTCGAAAATCGACCCCCATTATCTTAATGCTTACCGAGGACATACTGGTTATACCATCTAACTTGCACGAACTCGGCTTTTTAAACCGATATATTTCTCTGTCAACTTGCCTCACTTTCCGCGGTTGGAATAACTGTCCTTGGACGACTGCGCGACAGTTTCGATGTGACAGGACAGCGACGCAAGCATTGCGGCGTGATTTACGCCAGGGAAGTGCTTCGTTGATAGTGATAAGCAGACTGCCGTGACACTGCCTTGTCACTTTTTAAGAGGCAGCAGGCCAGCCTTAATGCACTGCTTGTCCACGCACTGCATGTGTGAGAGCACTGCGATCATGGCGCGCAAACTGGCACGACACGTGCTATTCTTTTTTTTTTTTTTCGTTTTTTGCGAGCTTTCGTGAAACATAATAACAAGAAGCAAGCTAGGAACTTTTTAACTACGTGTTTCCAGCAACGTTCTAGGACTTTATTGTGGAGTGTTTTGCGGTAATGTTGATTGCTGCGAAGTTGGTGAGCTATTGTTGACTAAGAGCGCAATTACGGAGAATGTCAAAGAGTATAATGCCAGTCGCTCGAAATGATAGTCGACAGCGTGAAGTTGGCCGCGCCCTCCTTGAGCTCTTCAGCGTAGTTTTGAATATTGGTTAAAAGCAGTTGGGACACCTTATACACTTACGAAATAATTTTCGCTTTAAAACATAATAACTTGAAGATGAGGAATCGATCTCTTTTACCTTTGGGCTTTTCACCAGAACGTGTCCAAGTTATTGCGATCTGTAAGGCATGTTTGTGTGCGCCAGTACCCACGTGTTTGCCGATAAACATGAATCTGGAGCGGAGTATTTTGTTTATGTCTTTTGCCTCCATTTCGATGGAGGCAAAATGCTAGAGGCCCGTGTCCTTAGATTTCGGTGCCCGTTAAAGAACACCACGTGGTGGAAATTTCCGGAGCCGTCCACTGAGGCATCCCTCAATCAGTGTATCGGAACGGAACGAAAACCAAAAACGAAAAGCGAAAAAAAAAGAACGATATTTTAGACCGGAACAGAGACGTAACCGAAACTTTATCTATTATTTCGTTCCGGAGTGAAACCAAAATTTTTAAAATCGTTTTTCGGTTCAAGGGAAAACTTGGCCATCTGGAACAACCTAGGTCATGCAACGTGATCACTAATGCATATCTCAGGGCATTGTATTAGCGCGTACCTCAGGCAAGAATTCCAAAGTAAAGATGTGTTGAAATTGTGCGAAAAACGAAAACAGTGGCAACCAGAGACGTTTATATTAACGCAAGTGGACTTTCGTGCGCCTGTCACGCAGGCCAACGTGGAGAGGGCATTCTCGGCGTTGAAGTATGTTTTATCAGAACAGCAGTCTCGCACATCAGAGAGTACACTCCGTGACGTACTGCTTCTGAAATCGTGCTCACTCCCTTGATACAAAGCATTGTGTCTGCTCAAAATATTCGTAATCGACTTTTGAGAAAATAATTACTATGACTTTGAAGGGTACTGGTTTGTGCTAGTTGGTAGGAATTCGTGGTATAGTTACACGAGCTCTGAAGAACAAGGGTATAACGTGTTTTACCCCTGTCTCACTTTCTTAAGAGGAGCGCAAGTAACTATACCACAAATCCAGTGTTTTTTATCGTTCCTTTAACTTCAAATTTTTGCATACAAATAAAAACCGTTATGAACCGTTACGGAACATTTTTTTTTCTTTCTGGTACAGAAACGGAACGTAACTTTTTTGCGGTGGAACGAAACTAAAACCGAAACGAAAAACATTTCGTTCTGACACCCTGCGCTCAATCATATGATGGTTTTAGGACGTAAAACCCGACAGTTGATATCCTTTGTTACTTTTGACTTATATAATTTTGCGTGTATTAAGCAGCAAAAGGGCGGCGGTGTCTCAGGAGCATGCGCGGCCTAGTAGTCAGGCTGACCACGTCAGAGCCCGAAACTGCCTCAAGGTGTCGCCTCGCAGAGCAAAAACTAAAGTCCCTTAGCAAAAACCGGCTCCTCGCGCGCTCTGCACAGACGTGGCCGCGGCTGTACATGCTAGAGAATTCATGAGTGATTTGCAGATAAGCAGATATCTTGGGCCAACGTTCTAACAGTGCAGGCGATTCAAGAGATTCTGTAAGGGCGTAAGGTTTACCATTCTGCTACTTCCGATGATTTTTCACGGACGGCTATGTTAACTCAGTCGTACATAGAGAACAGTTCTCAATATTGGGTTCGAAAGATGCAAATAAAATAACTAATAAAAATTTTCGGTCCGAGTGAGAATCGAACCCAGGCCGTCTGCGTGACAAACAGGTGTTCTACTACCGAACCACGCTATTGCTCTAAACTGCTTCGGAAAAAGACACTATATGAACGTCATGTAGTGGAAGGAGTCTCCTTAACGCACGTAATATTGCGTAGCAGAAGCGTAGAATCGAGCCAGGCGTCAAAACATGTGAATGGCGCAACCATTGGGAATTTTCAAGGCCCACCAATTACAAAGCGCTCAGACATATTTAATCATCATCAGCTGCAAAAGCATCAACAAAGTGAGCAGCTGCGTAGGTTTGCGTGTTGCTACGGGTGCGAAGTGGGCCCTTCGCTGATTCGCAATAGGAAGAATTATGGCATAGTGGGCACGTAACAACTGTACTTGCAGTAGGCATTCTAGGATAGTTTGAAACGGCCAATGTTACGCGTACAGTTGTTCGTTTCCTTACGGCACAGTTGAGTCATGCACCGAGAACCGAAGCGAGGCTAGCAATTGAGAAGGCGATGCGCACGGGGCCCGGTTACGCTATCGCGTTCCGCTCTTGAAGGCGAGGCTCAAGCGTCCTCCAAGTTTTTTTAGGGGCGAAGCTCCTCAGGGTGTGGACCTGTCCCTCCTTTGTAGTATGTAGTAGTAGGTAGCCACGCATAGTAGGATGTACCCACTCCATGTGATAAAGATGACGATGACGACTGATGACCATGAAGAATAAGCGCGTTCCAATATAGTGGAATGTACCCACTACACGTGATAACGATGACGATGACGCTGATGACCATGAAGTATAAGCGCGTTCTATGACGATGACGACTGATGACCATGAAGAATAAGCGCGTTCCCGTATAGTGGAATGTACCCACTACACGTGATAACGATGACGATGACGCTGATGACCATAAAGTATAAGCGCGTTCCAGACTACACATTCTCTTACTGCCATGGATGAAAACGATCGTGAACGCGCTCTCGCCCTCGAAAGGCAAAACGGCAACGCCGACAACAAACGTTCCCCTGAGCTTAACGTCATATATGAGGACGCGCGCGTTTCTGTGTCAAGTCTTTGTATGATGATCGAGTGGGCAAAATTTACGGAGTTTGACGGTTTACCAGATTACCTCCGGAGCTTCGCCCACTCATCATCATTCACTTCGTGGATATGGCGTGATTTTTTTGTTTTCCTACTAAGTGTTCTTTGTTTCCTTGCACACCATGTTAGAGGGCGTTGAAGAACATCACATGGTCTAAGTTTCCGGAACCCTCCATGGCGTGCGTCATAATCATATCATGGTTTTGTCGCGTAATACCCTATTATATACTTTTCATGCCACACGTTCCCAGTTTTTTGTCAATAAAAATGCGTAACTGTTCATCAACACTTTCTTATCCTATTTTACTGTAGCAGATTCATGATACGTTTTTTTCAATGGGTATTCGCGGCGCTAAAAGTAACGAGATAGAGTAGAGTGCGCCGCGGTACTGCCATTGCAGCGCGCTCCGCAGACTGTATGGATGAGCCAGCGCCGAAAGCAAGGTATTCCAATGAAGATGGAAACGCGAAATGCTTTTAAAAGGCCATTATGGTGCATGTGACTGAATTATCTCTTTACTGGAAGTTTCTTTCTTTCGGAGCCTTCTCCCTTGACCATTGTCGCAGGGATATTTGCTCTGTCGCAGAGAACTTTTCTACCTAAGTTAAGAGGATTACCTTGCTAAATCATAGTACATTATACTATTTTACTTTTCCTTTGATCATTGCTATTTAGATAGTACTGAATTTTTTATCTAATCCTAACGGATTCTTAGCTTCAGTCTGTTCCTATGGTCTAGCCTATGGTTCCTCAGGAGCATACATAAGTCATTGTAACGCGAACGAACACGAACAGAGGAAAGTACAGCACACCACGAGCGCTAACTCACAGCTGATTTATTGGGTATCCCCAGAAAAAAAAAAAGAAAGAAAGCTTTGGAACTCAGTGGAGCGCAAGTGCACATGTTCTTTCTGGCAAAGAAAAAAACATTTCAAAGAGGCGTGTTTCATTATCAAAAATTGTGTTTCAAAGTTTTCTTGTTCTTTTTTTTTTCTGGGGCGACCTAATAAATCAGTTGTGAGCGCGCCGTAGTGTCCTGTCCTTTCCTCTATCCGTGTTCCTTCGAGCTACTATGACTGATGTACAGTACGTGTAAACCAACTCGCCGAAGAGGAAGCTTTGCTGCTTTCCTTGGGAACGAAGGTTCATTAGGGGTATACTGTCAGAAATTACAGTTACCGATTGGTTGACTGGTATCGGTATTGGAAAAAAAAGAAGGCGCCAGAGATCAGCTATAGATTTTCGGCATTACAATTTTTTTTTTCTTGAAGAGGTCGGAATGACAAAGCTTGCGGGGCAGAGTAGTGCACAAAACCACATACCGTACAAGCACACTGCATGCTTATTAAGCACAGGACTACCACGTCAATCCGACTGGCTGCCAAAATTTGCGTGCTGTGATGTCCGACATTGAAGATGGACTAATAAGACGTTATCACGCCAAGCACAACATCTAGACGTGCTATCCCACGGCGCTTCACCCACCACGCGTCGCATAGTGAAAACAACCTCAGAGCTCACGTTCATGGCAGAGCGAACTGCGCCTCGCATTTCTTCTTCTCTTTCTTCTTACACTTAGTCTCACATTTCAGGGCGTGTCTGCTTACAGTTTTCATCGCCATAATATGTTGTAGCACGGGAGCATTATCGGGCAGCACCCTGTATAAGTGAATAATTGAAGAGATGTTGCAACAACAATAACATCTTTAGTTATATTCGCAAAGCACCTCCAACAGTATCACCGGTGCATCATCAGCGCATCAGTCGACAGTATAGGCGTTTTCGTGCCTCACACTGTCTCTCTCTCTTCCTCTTTCATGATGTTGTACGTATACGTGATGATCATTGTGCTTCATCGCAATCTAACCATCTACGCTTTGTAACGCGCCTCTTATAAGTTGTATGGCACTGTTTAGCTTCGGTCATGTTTAATGATCTCGACACATGCTGTTCCGTTTGCGGTCGCGCCCATTTGCACGATACAATACGTGACCGGCTGCGGGCCTCCCGGTGTTCGTCTCACACTCTGAGCGGGTCGGCAGAAATAAACCATCCCCGTTATCCGAAGAGGCAGACTATAGATACAAAGCCGGACTCAGATTTCTCGCGTGCAGAAACGGATGGAAGGAGAGAAAAAAGAGAGAGACGAGGTGTCATTCAGTGAGTGAACGAACACCGCACGAACTGTTCGCAGTAAGGCTTAGCAGCCGTGTCTCAATTCGTGTATTGCCTCCAGCAGACGCTTCCCCATCCCTTATTGAGGAGTCCGTTCCTTCTTTCCGTGATTTCCCCCGCGCGATGATACTACTTCGAATCAATCGCCATGTTTCTGGCGGAATACGCAGTTTCGGACGACGCATGCCAAAGATGAGGTCAGGTAACCTTGCACCTTGCGTAATATTTGATAGCGTCCGCTGGCGACCATATATCTGTGCGTCCTTGTCCATGCACACCTATATGTGCACCACAGGATATTACGATGAAGCAGGCGAATACGGGCCCTATCAGTCAGAGGACATACGCTGGTAATCGTGATGATGATCGAGAAAGGTAGCGCACAACACTGCTCAAAACAATAAGCCTTGAGATGCCGCGAATAAAAATTTTATAAATTCTATTGTCTTACATATACAAAGTTTATGACCGTTGAAAGCTCCAGTATAATGAAAGAATGCCTTAAGTATCTTTCTTATTTCGTGTTATGCTTGGCGCCGTTCTGATTACCGACACGAATAAAATTCATGTGGCAGCGCGTCGCTTCCTCCCTTGTTTAGTACGAGACATTCTGCGAAGATTTCAGGACAATGCAAGAAACTTACTGATGACGTGTACGCAGCGACGAGGGCACGATTTCCGGCGAAGAGAGTCCACGAAATTTTTCATATTGTGAGCGCTGATACGGGAGTGTCCGCTGTAAGCAAAGAAGGTGGTATGCAGGTGTCAGGTTTGACATGATGTTAAGTCAGCTGTTACGCAGGCGGGCACAGAAAAAAAGAGGGTGAGTTGTGGAGCTTGCCAGGGATGGTAATGACAAACCTTGATTTCGAACGAGGTGCGTGTTGGGCACTGCAAAATATACCTCTGCAGAACAAACTGTCGTTGTTTTGTTTATTCCAGTGGAAAGCGTTCACAAGAAGAACCGGACATGTTCCAGAACCTCACTAGATGCGCTTAAGCTAAAGTAGCATGTTCTTCTTCTTTGCAGTTAGAAAGAAGCAGTTATTTTTCGAGGCCTACATCACCAAGGGTCATATGCCGTCGAGGTGTGAAGCTAGTGCCTGAACAGCGTGTCTGCTGCGAACAACCAATCGCGAGCTTATAGCTCGTAAGCTTGCTCGCAGTGGAGATCCATCTGTACACTGTCGCCTGTCATCAGGGTTACTGTTGGGCAGATTTCAAAGGAGTCATAATTAAAGCGAAATGTAGCCAGAAGTAGCCCTGTCATTTGATCTCAGCGTCACACCTGTAGCCAAATAGAACAGAAGCGATATTGTGAATACGTTTTGATTACCGAACAATAAATATCATTTTGAATAAGAACAAACAATGCAAAGTAAGATTGTACTCTTTATTGCAATAGAATGAAGAGTACATTTCTTTTTCTCTTGCTTGGTATTCAGGCTACAGGCACGTTGTGAATGAATAAGTAAGGTATTAAAATCTCGGTGCGCTTGCACATATCTAATCTCAAATATGAGAGTTCTTGCCAATGTAACCTGGGAACATTCGAGCCACAAACTCAGTAGGAACGTTAAACGTTGAAACCCCTCTATATCGAACATGATTGGTAGAATCACCGTAAGACCAGCCAAGCTTCGAGTATAGTGCAGTCTGTTGAAATGAACAGTCCAGCTTCATTTTGTTACGTATCTCTGTTTTTGTAGAGCTCCCACAAGACTTTAGTCTCTTCGTTTTTGCAGCCGCGCTATAGCCTCTAGAATAATGCTGCGCCACGCGTTCCGGCACCTCGATGCACACCAGCCTGCTACCGCGGTGAGAACGTGCGCGCGCGTCGAGCATCCCGAAAGAAAAGCTTATAAATAATGGGTTGTTTTTATACTGCAAATAATAAAGAATGACTAGTAACCGCGCCAAAATAAAAGTCAGAAAGTAGCCAGGAAGTAGCCGTGGAGCCAACCTGAAATTTTTGTAACCAAACGCGGTCGTATAAGGTAGCAAATTCGGCGCAAAGTAGCCATCAACGGCAACCCTGCCTATCACATCTCCAGTTTATCTGGAAGTTAGTACTCATCAATCTTGCCGTTCATCTAAAATGTATCATGGCCACCGAAGGAAGGCATCTTTCTATTCTCTGCAAGGTTACATATTAGTGACCTATATACACAGGCTTTATAAACAAAACTTGCGTTCTCACGTCATAAGCTATTCCAGACACCCAGGATTAAAACGTGGCAACCGCACCCACTGTCCCCACCCTCGGATCCATAACTAGAACCTTGACACCTAATCTTGCGTCGGGTTAGCAAGGCCACACCTTTATCCAAAGCAGACGTTTCAGGACGTCATTGTGTACTGGCGCAGGGCACTTGATTGAGCTCATGAACAATCTTCTTCCCGACTCGTGAGTCATAACTCAAGTAATATCGCGCAAAGCCCGCATCGCCTGGAAGTAAAACCCACGGGTCTCTCGCGTCACTGCAATCCCTGCGCAAAACACCTCGTGCCATCTTTCTGAGCAGCGGCTCACCGTCAACGTTCAAAGAGGAGGTCGCGTTCAACGTCCTTGACGAGGACGTTTTCAAGGCCCTTTGACAATTGAACTTTGCGAGGCTGCGGCCTTCAAAATCTGTTTTAAAAAGAATCGGTGTTTCTCTCTCAGCTTGCGAGTGTCGTCCTCCTGTGGCTTAGGGAAACTCCTCGCACGCTTCGAGGAAACTCAGCGCGGTACTCAACGAAATTAGATCTGCGAGAATGTTTTTTCATGTTTATTGCTAGCTGGAAATCCCGCGGGATTCGTCCCTCTTGGCAACTTGAGCGATCTCGGCTTTAATTAAATCTGTCGCGCTCGGGACTGCGTCAAAGTGTCTGCTCCCCGTGATGCGCGCTACCTAACGGAACGAATGGTTCGACATAAGGGGAGGGCTATGGGGCGCGGCATGAGTTCACGCGTTATTAAAGAACACAAGCGCGTAGGAATGAAGGAGACGTTTGAGAGAAGGCTGCGTCGTGCGAGCACCGAGCGTGCTAACGAGAAGCTGAGGGTTTCTCTGATCCGTGCCTAATCCAAAATATGAAATACGAATGCAGCCAAGCGCATTAAGAAAAACTAACGTCGTGTATTAATTGAATCTTGTGGACTGTTGCGTCACTTTTCTTAACGATAATTACAAGATGCTATACATTCAAAACAATAAATGTTTCAGTATCGTTTTTCCAACAACTTTACAGACGATCTCAGACGCCCATTAGAGCTCAGTAATATCAATCAAGTTCATCGCACAACGCGTTTGACTGGCTTACTCTGAAATGACAGGCTTACTCTCATAATCTTCCAAAGAGTCAAAGAGAAACGCTTGAGCTTCGTTGATCGCTGTGGTCCCCTTCAGCGTCATTACAGAAACATACCTTCGTCATGCCGAACTAAACTGCTATTTACTCTTCTTTGAACAGGTCAGTAAACACTGAGGTAGACGCATAGGGGATAAAAGAGCGTCAATAACGACTTTCACTTTGCTCTCTCTCCCTGTGTCTTCCTCTCTCCTTCTTTTTTTCTTCACCTTTAAGAGCGACAGGCATGCGTCAGACGAACCTGCGCATATTAAGGAGCTCGCATTACAACTTTTCCTCCGTTATTTATGTCGAGAACGAATATCCACTGTCGACAGGCATTTCTTATACGGTTTTCTTTCCCATAGCCCCAGACAATGGTTCACTGTGGCTGCGGCCTTGAGCTGATGAGCATGAGGTTATACGTTTGATTCGCTACCGCGTCGGCCACATTTCTAGTGCGATAAAGCTACTGTGCACTGTACTTCAGATGGACGTTACAGATGCCCTCTTTGGCGTCCACTGTTTGTTGCGGCCTATCGAGTGTGCTGTTTAGAGTAGGAACCTTGACCCGCGCACTTTTCAGCTTGTCTCCTGCCATTTGTATTACCCCATCTTCAGTGGTGATGGACACTGATGCCGGAGTCCTGCGCTTGAGCTGCGACTTTCACATGTCCCATGAGCATAGGTCGGAAAACTCATTCAGGCTCACTCAGACTGAGATCGAGCCGCGAGTCTGCGTTTGAGTGAGTCCGGCGGACTAATATTTTGGTGAGATTGAGTCCGAGTGAGTCCGGCTGAGAAAAATTTTAGTGAGTCTGAGTCCGAGTGGGTCCGCTAGAGGACAATTTTAGTGAGTCTGAGTCCGAGTGAGCCCTAAGCGCTAAACATATTTCTTGAGTGAGTCTGAGTGATCTACACACTTTTTTGCCGACATATGGTTCCATTTACACAACTTCAGCATTACTATCAGCCTTATGTCGGCTCACATTTATACTCCCGCCGACTCACACATACTTCAAAGCACTAGCGTTCATACGCCAGCTCAATATTTATTCATCAGAGGCGAACGGAGGGGGGGGGGGGCGGTTGATCTCCCTTCCGCAAACTCTTTTACAGGAAGTTCTTGATAAAAATATCTTATGTGAGTCACCTCTTTCAATAAAAATGTGCTTACTGGATTGCGACCACTGATAACTGAAGGTACGAGATCAAAAGGCGCCAGGTGGAGCGCCAATTATGCGAGGTATTGTTGTTAAAGAGCATTGACACCATGGTTGAAAAAGCCAATTATACGCTAACAGACTCATGAGTCGACTCACTCAGACTCAGATAGAGCCGTCAGTCTGAGTCCGAGTGAGTCCGGTTGAGGAAAATTTTGGTGAGTCTGAGTCCGAGTGAGCTCTAAGGGCAAAATATATTTCAAGAGTGAGTCTTAGTGAGCTCCACATTTTTTGCCGACCTAATCCCATGAGTTCGGCAGAACAGCGCAAGCTTTTGCATGCGTGCGTGCGTGCGTGCGTGCACCTATTTGTACGCACGTGTGTGTGCGCGCGTGTGCGTATGTCCTGCACAAAGGTCCTACCAGAGAGTACGAACCCCGGACCGCCTTATATTTCTCCTGATCAGCACAAAATATGAGGCGCGGAGGAATGGCCGGCCCCCCTTTTCATGCTGAATCTGCTTGCCTAAACGTTTTTCGATTATGCGAATTTCGTCCCGTCTGGGTCTCGTTTCTCACAAGTAGGACAGTTGCCGACAGCCAACGCAGGTCACGCTATAATGCACGTGGCGGTTGCATGCGCTATAAGACGCGCCAGGCTGCACCTGCGTAGCCGCGCGGCATTTGTCCAGTGATGGATTTCGGCCTATCTGCGGCCGAGGATCCACCAACGCCCAGGGCGGGGCAGCTGCTCCCATGATCGACACGAGAAGGTAGACCGCAGGAACCAAAACCGACAGAGAAGAACAGAGTAAATGACCACAGAAAAGGGTCCACGCCTTCTTTTGAAATTATCTCTCCAGCTGAAAGCGAATGACGACGCCAACGGATCGGCCAAATAACGCGTCCAAGAGCTAACTTAGCACGCCATTCACGTAGTTTCATAACGCTTCAGAGAACGAACTATCGCCTCATTAAGTAAAGTACTATATCGCTGGCTTGCAAACAATGTTGCCAGTAGCGAACTAAAATACGAACAAGCGCAACGTGGAAGAAGCATTAGCATTTGATGGAGCGTTTGAGCACATAACAGGCGTGCTCTTGAGCACGCCAAAGCTTTCCAAAATATGATTACGCCTGTGGCGCTTGACACAACGTATCCGTATTGTTTGCTCTGTATATAGGGTGGTTCTGGCGTTTTACGTCCGCTATCTCCTCGCCATTACAGAGATTTAAGAAATGCGAAGCGTGCGGTAACAACAAATACAACTGAAGCATTCCGAATGAAAAGGTCTAGAGAAGTATTCATTATCCCTGAACGACTTCTTACTGAATATGGACACACGTGGACAGTGGCGAAATTAAAAAAAAGGAATAAATCCGAAGCTGGCTCCTTACGTGTTACCCTAGAAAGTTATGATAAGGACATACCATTTTATTCGGAAAAGCCAAGAAATTTGCGAAATATGTCCTGCGCTCCGCTGGCCAAAGTTTTAGTGTTCATAGCATGAAAATTTTTACGCATTCACTGCATACGTATACTATGGCTTAACGTATCATCACTCCTGCCTAATGAGGTTCCCTGCTGCATCAAACGGGTTCTAGTGTTACCAATTAAACCATACAAACACGATGCCGTAGGCAGATTGCCTCAAATTTCAACAACTTCCGTAGCTGCTTTAAAAGAGAGAGAGACGAAGAGGAAGGCCGGGAGGTTAACCATATAATATCATCCGGTTTGCTACCCTGCACTAGGGTGGGAAATTAGGGGTCGGAAGTAGGGTGTAGAGAGAGAGACAGATGCCTGTCAACCGCCTTTTCGTGTATGATACATGAGAGCTCCATGAGAGGTCTTCGTCAATTATGACACCTAAGAAGGGGAAATTTTTCTCGAGGGGCTCGTTTCTACGTTAGACACAGCCAAATGAATCCAAGAGACAATTGGACCAGGGAAAGCATAGGGGACATTAATTGTCGTCTTTAACTAATACACTACAGTTAAACACGACAATTACTGTCTCCAACGCTTTCCCTGGTCTAACTGTCGGTTGGATTCACTTCGTCGTGTCTATTACGCCACCTGGAAACTTGTGCGATCGAATGTAAGGTATACTTTGGCCTTTTATCATTACGCTGTAGGGCTGTAGCTCGTCATTGGTTTGCTCGTAAATGCCACAAGTGCATATTTTTCCGAGGAAACTTCCAGACCTCTATTACGGAGGTAAATAGCAGCTTGAGTGGCAGCTATCTGAATTTCCGCTTGCAGCTGTAGGCGTGTTACAGCAGACGTCCGAACGCAGATGTCATCCGCATACATTGACAGTACACTGATAAAATTTGTATACTGTGGTCTTTATGAATGCGGGGAAAAAATCTGGACTGGTTGTAGCTGATCTCGCGCTATTTTTCTCTTAATTTTTTTTCTTCTGACTATCGTAGTGGTGCTATTCCGTGACGATTAGAAAGATCAGTGGAAATTGTACCCCGCAGTTATTCACTAAATAACGTTAGGGCTACAACGAGTGTGTGTGTGTGTGTGTGTGTGTGTGTGTGTGTGTGTGTGTGTGTGTGTGTGTGTGTGTGTGTGTGTGTGTGTGTGTGTGTGTGTGTGTGTGTGTGTGTGTGTGTGTGTGTGTGTGTGTGTGTGTGTGTGTGTGTGTGTGTGTGTGTGTGTGTGTGTGTGTGTGTGTGTGTGTTTATGCGCGCGTGTGTGTGTGTGCGTTTTTGTGTGCGTACGTGTGCGTTGTGTGTGTTTGTGTGTGTGTGCGTGCGCGTGTGTGCGAGTGCTTGCATTCGTATGCGTGCGTGTCTGTGTGTGTTCTGATAGTCTGAAGGCTGTTCTGACAGTCTGCGCCCTTCCATAACATTTGTGAACTTTTTTCCCCCTAACTATGATCGATTTCGTTCTTCTTGGTCCACTCAGGCTGAAAAAATAATTTTTTTTTCTCAGAACGCAAAATGGCCAGCGGAGGTACCGAGCGAAGCTCATCTGACGGTGGTTAACGGACCCCTTGAAAGTGATTCAATCGAAGCGCATGGTCCTTACAATTTTATAGCGAATCCGCCTCGGCTGACGATTGTCTGCAAAACGTTTTCAGTGGGAGCATGCGCCTTTATAATGTAAGTTAAATACTAAAATTTTTGTCATGACAATGGACCTTACTCAGTGAAACGTCGCCATTGGCTTAAATCATATACCTGTGAGTACTGTATGTAGGTGTCAAAGGTATATGTGCAGTCAGAAAACAAAAACATCCAAAACTCCTTCTTTGAGTACGCCGATGGCTGTCGGCTACACATATGAGGAACGAAGGCATGGTATCTAGCTTCTTTTTTTGTTAATAATATTTCCAATACTCTTTATCGGCAACCATGAATCATTTCAATTATTCGGCGTCATTGCAGGAAAGGAAACTATACAGATGTGCGCACCTTCATCGCAACGGCAATTGATATATACTGAAGGTGATCATATATTGACGTGGAATCTCAACAGCCAATAAAAATTAAGATAGAAAGCATTTTATGTTCAACACCACGATTTAATTGTGAAGTACTCCGTAGACGGGTACACAGGATTAATTTTAACGATCCAAGTTTCCTTAACGCACAGGAGATGTTTTGGATTTCACCGCCATCTAAAGGCGGTCGCAGCGGCGGCAACCGCACCAGCGACCACGAGCCCAGCAGCGCAATGCCATATTCAAGAAATTACCGTGTCACCTACATGCAGATACCAAATTAGTCTTAAAGCTTGCACTCCGCGTGACTAGGTTGTGGCTATTCTTAACTGCGCCCTTGCTTCAGCTTTCACAGCTGATGAATGGGAGGTGGCCCCGAAAGGAACAATATGTTGTCCAGGATCAACTGAGTCTATCTTATTCGAACGCTGTAAGGTGTGCGTAATGAGAATATCCTCAGTCACCGTCATATATCCAGTAGTTGATACGACCGCCGCGGGGGCTTAGTGGTATACGGTGCTCGGCTGCTGACACAAAAGGCGTGGGTTTGATCCCGGCCGCGGCGGACGCTCTTAGATGAGGGCGGCGAAATTCCAGGGTTCCGTGTAATTTGCGATGTCAGTGCACGTTAAGGTGGTCGAAACTCGACACGTTAAGGTCGAAACACGACCAGGTGGTCGAAACTACCAGGAGCCCTCCACTTCGGCGTCTCTGAGTCGGTCTGAGTTGCTTGAGAACTTTAAACCCCATTACCTTATCAACCATCGAAGTAGTTGACAGCGAAGTATGAAATAAAGAGTATGCCTGTCGGGGCTCACGTGATCTGTCATGAAACAAAGTGGCATGTTGCAGAAAAGCCTTTCCAGAAACAGCTGCGAGCACACGAATAGCATACTATTCGTGTGCTCATAGTATACCACGAACGTAGGACGCTGGCCACAAGTAGTTGCGGTTTTTCCATCTTCCTATGAAGCGTGCCTGCGCCAGCACCTTGGGCTACGACGGAAGTGGAGCCATAGAATAAAGAACCAGTTTAGAGAAGGGAAACTGTAGCTTTGACAATGGTACGAAAAATAAGCAGCGGTAGCGCATGGAATAGCGATGGAACCCAAGAGATGACGCTGCGCAAACAGGAGGCGAAAACGAAAACGGTTTTCTATTGTTTGTCTTTATAAAAAAAAAACGCTTTTGCGATTTCTTTTTATTTTTTTTAACGTATTCTGTGCACATGCGCCGACGCTGCGAAAGAGGACGGGACTCGCGTAGGGTAATATGTTCCTCGTACTCTTTCGTCCGCTTGTTTTTTCGCGTTTACACGCCCAGCAGAATGCCTCGGCGCCTCTCGGAACAATGTATTGGTGTGTACTATATATATATAGGTTTGCATGAAACCGAAGGACATGTACTGGTACCAGTACAAACAATTCACGAGTGAGTGCAGAGAACAATATTCGTTATAGACAGCAAACCAGCAATGCTCTTTCAATGCAAGAAATAAAATTATCGTGTTGAAACCGTTATCGGGAGCTCGTAAAAGGTTCGCCTTGGTCTTCAGGGACAAAATGGATAGGAAAGCGTGCCTTGCCTGTTTGCACCGTCAGTTAGCGTTCACAATAACTAACTTGTATTGCAAAACAGTCGCAAAACATCAGCATTCGCGGCTACAGTCGCATGAACAGCTTCGAATTTCAGCTCTTGCTTTCGACGAGCACGGCTCAACGCCCCCAGATTTTTAAGTATTGCAACATACTGCGGTCAGGCTGAGTACACCAAGCAGGTGGGGGTTTGCGCAAATAAATCACGTAGGAGCTGAAGTCGAGAGAATCGTAAGCATTCGAACACGTGTAGGATCAGCGCAAATCTATGTAGACATAAATACACAACGCTGACAGTGGCAACAAAGCATCAGAATGCAATCACCGACCAAAATAATAAATATGCACGCCTTAGCATAACGAATCTACCTGTCATCGCCGGGGAACCTGCATAAATTGATGCGCTCGCCGGTATCGGAGCTCTTGCAGCACCATAGAGCAGTACAGCGACTACCTACCATAACTACAATGAGGGAATCACACACACAAAAAAAAAATGGTTGCACGAAAACGGAAAGCATCGGATGACAACTAACTCACTAACTGCGCATCTGCGCGTTAGCTGCGGCCGCCGAAGAGCAGCGGCGCAGCTTTTCCGCTTCGTCACTGATAAGAGAATCGAGGGTAGAAGTCACGTGGCAGGTCGATGACGTCGAACATGTGAACGTCCGCTGAATATTATTATATCGCAATCGCTAAACAATAAATTTAGTGCTGATAAGTACTGCGCGCGATATGGAATTCAAATATTATCTTTCAATTATGTAAGAAAGAGCAGTTTTCGCGAAAATTATAGCTCCATTTTCTTTAAATCTTGCGCTTATTACGGCGCCTCTAGAGGGAAACTGTGTGTTCACCAGGGCATGATTTTGGGGGGAGGCACTGTGTTCTTTTCGTTTCTTTTCTGTTTTTGTTTTTTTTTTTTTTAGCAGCTGCGGGTCGATTTTTTCATCCCCCTCGGGGTAACTTGAGACTTTCCGGGGCCTGGCGAAGCGCTGTTCTAAACAGCAACGGGTGCCATTTCATGGATTGCTTAAACTTGATAAGCGAAGCGTTTCCCGATACACGGCAGCGTTCGAACGCCTACGTCATGCACGGTTATACTAGAATATCTGTGGTGAACGCGTAAATGCTTACCTCAAGATTAATTACGGCTAAAGACTACGCCAGTGACTAGTCAAAGGTTTATCGGAAATATTCAGTGAACGCGTATTTCCCTAACTTCAAACAATACTCCCCACTCTTGCTGCGGCTCGTGCTTCCTTCAACAATATCGTTTTTTTTTTCTTTTTTCTTGCCAGCTTAACATCTCGTATCAAAGGGTGGCAGCACCCCGTTAATCAGTGACAATAAACTAACTAGCCCATCACCTGTCGTTACGTGCCAAGTGGCTGACTTCCTGTTTAACTGCCAAAGCTTCTAAGCATGCCTGCCACTTGAAAGCTGATAATGCTGCAGGCAGTTTGCTTCATGATAGCGGTTGTCTGATTTATTTTTTTTTTACTGTTCCACATTCGTGTTCAGGCATTGATACAGGAAATGTAATTATTGAGCTTTTAAAGTACCCAGATATTCGCAACGGTAAGCAAAATCTCCGTAGACAGAGATGACAGTATGGCGCTGGTTATGTTCGCAGAGCTGCAGAGGAAAGAAAAAAAAAAGAAAAGCGTTCAGCTCTGAAATCGGTACGTGGCTGCCACAGCCCCTTGTCTCGTTGCCCAAACCCACTTTTCTTTCTCTTTCCGCCTTTCTTTCTCGCTTGCTAGCTTTCTTGCTTGTTTTTTTTTTTTTTTTAGAGGAGAAGGATGGCTCAGTGAAAGAACAGAGAAGATATGCGCTAGCGCCATACTTGTTCCTCTTTCAGTGAATCTAAGAGCGGCGTCGCCTGCTGCGCGTTCGCGACAAGTAACACCCTCCGGCACACACTCCGCCTCTTTCACTTCCGTTCACAGACGCAAGCACGCATGCGCGTAACAAAAGCGCATAAACATACACATGAACAAACAACCCAATCTCTACTTGTTCAGCACCAGTGCGCGGCATCCTTTCCTTTCAATCGAAAGAACTGTGAGCATGTTTATGGCGAGCAGACACTGCACTTTTCAAAGGGCAGCCTGTCCCTGGCAGCCCTTCAACCTTTCCGCGCGCCAAGGCTTTTCTGCTGTCCTTAAGAGCCTCAGCATTCGTCCTTCACGTCTCCTTGCTCCACTTAAGCAAAAAGGCTAAAGAAACCAATTGGTTCCCACGTAATATACACGAATCTCTTTCTTCTACTCGCCTTTTCTTTGTTCTTGAAGTCGTTATATGTCGTTCGTTTGCACTCCTTTCATCTCTGAACAGGGCTGCTCCTTCAAGTTTGAGTTCTCGCTGCTGCATTGTTCCCGGTCTTTTGTGCTATAGGTAGTGAAATAGGTGAGTATGAGTCGTATGCTGGGAACCACTTTACACGTTTGTACTATATACCAGGAGTTCACGCGCGGAACACCTTGAGTGCACCTTTCTCTTGTAGCTTGGCGTTACAGTCGCCTACATAACCGATTAGCCCCACAAACAAAGAACTATAAGAGAAAAGAGGCAACTTCGGTCCAAGTTAGATGCACTTAAATTAACGGTCCAACAATGTTGTCTGCCACTGTTAAATTTCTGCATATATCCGTTCCCACGTTTTACCGCAAAACGGTACTGAAGCATTGTTTATAATCGACGCCGTTTAATATCCTGCGGGTGCTTCTGCTACAGTTGTGATACCACCGTCGCAGGTGAATGCCGATAAAAGCGCGAGGTAGCGGGTTGTATAGCTTGGGTTCCGCAGTTGCTTTCTGATGAAAGTTTGTCATGGCTATGAGCGCATTAACTTAGGAACGGAGGTAGACACACACAACAGGAAGCGCAAACAACTGTTCATTTCGTTTGGAATAAGTGAGAGCTGAGCAAGTTGGTAGGTATTCATGTTAAATAAACATGTTTTTACCATGTTTATTTCGGGCAGTTTTCGTCATACGTATATATATACATAGTAGCACCACAGGTGCGAACGCAAGATAACCACACTGCACATGCGCGTCTTAACGTTCCCGCCCGCAACACTAATGATTAGCATTTTTTATTCTTAATCCTTTGACTTAGCTTAATTTCTTTTTGTGATAAGATTATAGCCGGTGCGCTAACAAATTATCCTGCACGTGTGTGCGTCGTTGCATATGCTTCAGTTATTATATTTTCTATCCCGTCATGAACAATTACTAATGTACTTGTTTTCTAGAATTGCGGTGTATATTTGCCACTGCGAAGCATATGAAGCAAGATTACCAGTGTGGGTAATCTGCTGACATTTATTTCGATGCTCTCTTAGTCTATAGTATCTACACATCGTTCCGTCTGTCCAACATATCTTCTCCGGCAGGTCAATGAAATGTTGTAAACTACTTCACAAAATTTCGGACATGGTTTACACCGCAGTTCCTGTTCTTACAACAGCTTACTTTTTGTTGTTGTTGTTGTTGTTGTTGTTGTTGTTGTTGTTGTTGTTGTTGTTGTTGTTGTTGTTGTTGTTGTTGTTGTTGTTGTTGTTGTTGTTGTTGTTGTTGTTGTTGTTGTTGTTGTTGTTGTTGTTGTTGTTGTTGTTGTTGTTGTTGTTGAAATGTAATCCGTGACATGGCTTTACTCGACAACATGGTTTTATGCAACGCTCCCGGAGCACGAGGCACAAATATGGACCTTTTCACCAGAGCGTGATAGAATAACGTACACTGCTTTGCACCACATAGACCAAGAAGCACGACGAAAACAGCAAAACCTTTTAATAGGGCATGGCAAGAGGGTGTCGCCCTTTTAGGAATGGAAACGCCGCCCTCTGCAGGTCTCGCTGCTTAAACCAGGAAAATCGCAGCTGGTACTAGCATCATATCAACCTATACAGCATCCGCCAGCTGCGCTGGAAAGCTCATTAAACTGATGACTGTCATCGCTCTCGAATGTTGTCTTTAGCAATAGAAAAATCTCCATTACTCCACGCTGGGTTTCGGTGTGGTTATGCATTGACTACAAGCATCTTCGTTATAGTGTCATCTATAGCACAGGAAAAAAAATTGGGGAGGTGATTGTAAATGGGTCTCTTCTTTTACGTGAAGGGTAAGTACGACAACGACACCCACAAAGGCACTGTAGAAGCGCTTTTAACAACTGAACTAGGAGGACGTGGTCCTGTAGTTTCGTGTCGACTATGCTATTCATCTTATTTTCTTGCGCCGTGTAGTAATACTGAACCAATTCGAACTTGTCAATTCCATCGTCCTTCTACGAGGACGACTATTTAAATTCATCCAAAGCTACCTGACACGAAGGCGCGTGCGCCTATGTTCTGAAGCAGGCATGGGTATACCGACCACTGCACGTGCGCCGAAGTGATGTTCCAAGCCCTATTCTCTTCAACTTTGTGCTTCTCAGACTGACCTGCATCGTCACCGCAGATAATCAGTCTATCCTGTGTTCCATCCTGCTTTGCGTCCTCGTTTTTTTTTGTGCTGCCCAGATGCACAAATCAATACCGCTAACACCTGCGGCTGTGTTTCAGCACTGTTTCGCCTGCAGCCTCATGCAAAGCTACAGAAGGCAGCCACACAGGCGTTTGATTATTGGCGCACACAAGGCCTCCCGTCCTGACGGGAAAATGCGCATTTTCCGCTTTCACGCAAACGTTTTCTCCGGCAAAAAACTTGTCAGTTGCCATTGTTGAGCAAACTCCTCCAGGAGCCCTCCTGATGCCCGCTTGAAGAAGCTCACATCCACTGTACATGTCTTCAAGTTCATCGCCGGTAAGTCTAGGGTATCATACGTATGCTCCCACTATAGCTATACAAATAGCTTTTTCATTGAATTACTGGAGTGTACGTATACCGCTCCGCTCCACTTTCCAATATCTGCAGATCACATCTACGAGTGCTTTAGAGCGTGCAAGCATAGGCGCTCTGCGCTTGTCTCAGCCTTATGCTGAGCGCCTCAACAGCCCAAAAAGACAATATGGCTCGAGGCAGGTCCGTAGTCAGGAATTTTTTTCGGGGGGGGGGGGCACTTGCTGAAAGCCTTGACTATTTGAGAAAAACGCCTATTTTCACTATTTATTTTCGGTGAAACACCATGTATCATAAAAATATCGAGGCGGGGGGGCTGCCCCCCCCCCCTCGCTACGGGCCTGGCTCGAGGCCATCCACTCAAGACTGGCATTGCCACCGAAACGCTCGCTCAGAGTTCATATTCACCAGGTTTCACGGATGCTGTCGACCCATCTTTTTTGTCTACCCCAATGGCCGACCACAGGTGCCATTCTCTGCCGTCTTCAGCACTCATCATTCTTCTTTGCATGCTTTCGGGCTTCACGTTTTCAGTACGGCTGTCATCAGCTCTGTAATGTCCACGACAACATGAAATATACCTTTGCATCTTAGATATTATACCGAAGGCCTTAGCGGCCTACATTGGCCTTTAAGCAGGCACTTCTGCGACGGAATTCACAAAGCTTTTCATTCGTAAGTGCATATCACCATTAGCTGCTCGGCTTCCTAATAAAATGTCTCGCATAGTGATTGGCTGAAATTTCCTCTTGCGACCAATCTAGTGTACGACATTTTGCTGAATACAGGCACTTGATTGTTTGCGTTGAATCCACATGTACACAGATGGTTCCCCCACTCAGTACAATAAACCTGTGCAATATTCATCCCTTCACGTTCAATCCCCACCTGTGGTCCTCTGAGGTGACATCGATAATATTAATCAAGAACCGGTGACTCGGTTGGCAATATCACACGAATAAAAGGCGGTGGCCCTATAGTATCATATGCCACCTAGCTATTTGTCGTGGCTCCTTTGGACAGCTATAGCGCCGGAGATACGAGAAACGCGGCACCGCGCGCAGACGAAAGGACACAACGTTGATTGCATTTACTTGACGTTTCTATGCAATTGCGTCTGCTACCTGGGCTCCCCTGATGCGAACAAGCAATATCTGTGGTCATGGTCTCGCAGATAACAGCTGCATAAGGCCACAATAGCACTGCTAGGATTTCTTTTTTTTTTATTCTGGTGTAGGCGTGCCTCTTGCCCTTAATGCAGATTCTTGGAGCATATACAGGTCTCTTTTTTTCTTTTTTTCCTGCTGGATTCTTCGGTAGCTGAGTATTGGGAGAGAATCATTGACTGCGGGTCGCGAGTTTTACGAGGAAGCTGCGAGCTCTCGTTTTCCTCACATGGCGAAAGAGAACAATGGAAGAAGGCCCTCGTTATCAGCAGTTAAGTCCCGCGCGCAGCTCTTGCCTAAAAACTGGCGAGCAAAAGGGCGCGGCGTCGTTCGATCGGCCGCGAGGAATGACCAGTGAGGCGGACTTGACGATAAGCCGCAGCAGAACGAAGAGCGGTCCCAGCTGGGGCGGCGGCCAGGCACTATCGTCTCTGAAGGGCCATTTACAACCACGTTGGCGGCCTCCCAATTTGACCGCACGCCTGTCTAGCCGACGAGCAGCACGCGCAGCCACATATTGATTGAGTGAATAAACGAGCTTGTCACCTAGCTCGCCGCAGGGCGAACAAGTGAGCCACCGGCTAAAAAAAAGTGTGAAGGAGCCATTGATTGATTGATTGATTGATTGATTAATTGATTGATTGATTGATTGATTGATTGATTGATTGATTGATTGATTGATTGATTGATTGATTGATTGATTGATTGATTGATTGATTGATTGATTGATTGATTGATTGATTGATTGATCAGCATGCTGGTGAAAATGAGAAACTTACAGCCATACAGTTGAACTTCACATATTCTATAAGCTTTATTTCGAGTAGACTATAAATGTTCTCCGTGCAGATTTATTGCCCACTAGAAGAAGTTGAGCACACTGGTGTAGTCAGGAGGAGGGGGGGCTGATCGGGCTACAGCCCCCTGCCCCTCGAAATTTTTTCGTACTGTCATGTACCGTCGATCAAAACAGCCACCTGTGCGGGAAATCATCTGGATTTTTTCTGGAATGCCTTTTCACAGTCGAAAAGACACTTCGGTGCGAACATTGCTGATTTGGGCTGGATCTCGTCGCTACGCCCATGGCGGCCCTGTAACTGGCTGCGCAGCGCATGACCGTTAGAAATAGCATTAGAAACGCATGAGCGTTAGAAATAACGCATGAGCGTTAGAAATAGAGGCGTAGTGCCATGGATTGCCATTTTGCGATGCAGCGACACGCTGATTAACGGGCTCCGCTTTCCCATGCTGAGCCGTTCTACCACGAATGAGTAACTATACATTGAAACCTCGGTGATACGATCACAGCTCATACGAATTTCGGGGTGATACGAATTTTTCGTTGGTCCCGGCAAAGGCCCATTGGCCTGCAATGTAATGAAGTACGATTGTTGCGAACCGATTTTCACCCAGCGACGTTTGATACGAACGTACGCTGCCGCCCAGGTACGAAGAGGTGCTGTCCGCGCTGTCGCGGAAGACTCTCCAAGCACGTGCGAGCGCGGGAACGCAAGCGTGGGCATGCGCGCCGCACTGCCAAATCGTCAGAATCACGGTGTAAGAAAAACCCTTTTCTTACAGTCAGAATAAACCTGTCAGAATAAATATAGGGCTGGTAGTGCATGTCTCAGCAGTTCGTCGATGGCGCTTTCAAGAAAGGAGCTACAATACCTGCGCATGAGCTGAAAGGTACGATAAATGAATTTTGTTTCGATGCTCGATATGGAAAAGCTGTGTGCAAAAAAAAAGTGTATACGAACCACGCGGTATACAAAAATAAACCATTTGTTGGAAGTGTAGCGCTGTGTGTGTGTGCCTTCGTGTTCTTCTTGTGTCCCGTTACCTTGTGCTACCATAGTTATTCAAAAATGCCGTACTAACAAGCCCGCCTTGCAACTTTGCTCGATTAGCTGCAGTTTCTCAGATGAGCGCCACAAAAAAAAAAGACAGAGAGAAAAGAAAAAAGAGGCGCTGCTTGTTAAATCAGCAGGAGAGGAAACATTTTAAAAAACCACGCTGTTGTAGTTGGGGCTTTTGTTGACGGCACCTACTGAGCAGACTACAATGCACCACCCTATTTCAATTAGGGTGGTGCATTGTAGTCTTTGTAGTACAAAGCACATGACAATGCCGGAATTCAACATTGCGGCGCTAGCGACTTGATGCGGGCGTACAAAGGGTGACGTCACTGCCTCGGTAGTGCATTTTCGGGGGTTCACGCATATTTACAACATCACAGAGGGGATTAGGCGGCACCCACAGAGCCTTCGTTGAAAGGTTGCATTGTTGAGTTGTGCACGCTGTGTCCCACGGCGCTCTTTACGTCCGAAAAGTCGATGCGGGATCTGCTTTCCCGAAAAGGAACATTGCCAGGAGGGAGATACTCCTTTGACGTGTGTCACTGCAAATGAGCGCCTTTTCGGAAGATGTCCCCGCACGTAAAGGACCTTAGAGTGTCTCTGTGTCAGGGCTATAAAACGATGAAATGACTGTGTGCCGCGCGGGCTGGGAACGACGACATCGCTTCGTTCGCCTGAGAAAATTGCAGGTGTAGGATGCATCAGGATACATCAGGATACATCTCCATAGACGCAAAAATGTTCCTAAAGACGGGTGAATGCATCATTGTAAAAGTTTACTCCGATTTAACAAGACAAGTATTAACAAAATGACAGATGTTTCGTCCCTTATGCACCCATACACACCCCTGCACAGGACATAGCCTCGACCTCAACGATGCAACGACGTTGGCTCGTGAAGAAAGCGGGGCAAAAGAAAACTCCTGGAATCGTGGTTCGTTCATCTTAAACCATCGGCCTGCCTGCAATAGAGTTACTGTATATACTCCCTACGGGAGCAGAGTTGCACATAGGTCCGCCACCTTGCCCGCCGAGGCGTCCAGGGTAAACAGGAAAGCCACCCCTCTCGAATGTTGGAGCCGACGCGGCTCAGCGGCTCCGTGTGCTTTCTCGCTCGTTCATAACGCGTCGCTGGCGCAATGACTTTCGGTTCGAGGAAAAAAAAAGAAAACTCAAACAAACAATGAATTTAGATGAAACTTGTTCGATGGCAGTCCCTATCGCAAGTAATATTTTTGTTTAAAGTAGCAAATAGGAAAATTCCGACAGACACTATTCTGAACAAATGAAGTTCAGAAAATGGCTCGTTTCACGTAATTTTTGACGCCGCGCTTTTCATTATAATGTAGGTGGCTCGAGAAAACGAGTGCTAAAATTATCACTCTGTGTTTTACAAATAGCGCAAGCTAACGAGCATATCTATGTAGGTGTAGCATAAAGTATACCCACTAGGTAAGGCTTCAAACCTCTATGCCGCACAGAGCTCTGGCTGAATTATGCTGTTTTGATACACCTGTAAGGTGAATATTCGCACATTCACTCGCGCAGATGTTTATCATTCTGTCCCGTTCGATTTTTGTCCAGCCGTTGATAAGTGGGCGAGAAGCAATGCATATCCTCCTTTGTTATCGCCTACATGTAGTCGCAAAAATTAAAATATTGCTATGAGAGAGAGAGATAAAGAAAGAGCAGAGGAAGGCAGGGGGGTTAACCAGAAGTTTGCATCCGGTATGCTACCCTGCACTGGGGTTGGGGAATAGGGGGTTGAAAGCGAGAGAGAGAAAATAAATTATAAGGTAAAAAAAATTCGGCAGATCCCACGTACCGTGGGAGTCGATGTTATGCGAAGCATGCGGCGGGTAGGTGACTGTGGCGTAACTTTTTTACTGAGCGGCACGTTACAAAATGACGCTAAAGATTTCTATAAATTTTATACGCACACATATATATGTTGAAGAGCCGCATATGTGTTATATAACCAGTTGTTTACGGTTGGGTAACGCTGCCACTGGCAACGTGGGTATTACCAACACCAGAAGCGGTGAGCTGATATGTAGTGCTTATACGTGTCCCGAGAACTCACGCACGTTTTACGAACCGGTGTGCATGTGTGCAAGAAGTTCTTGACAGTTCTTGAACAAGGGCGTCATCACCGTGATCAGTGAGCACCAGCAGATGGTCATGACTTGTTATGGGATCCGGTCGTGATCGTGGTGACGAGGGATCCATGTGTGGTGAAGTATGTGGTATAGTAGAGCTGTTGGAATTCGTGGATGCCTCGGTCATTTCATCGACAAATTGTCTGTCGACAGAGCCGGCGACATGTCGGAACCTGAAGCCACCCTTCGCGTTGGTGAGGTATAGGCCGTCGAGGCTGGTAGGCCTGGATAGTGCTACGTAGACCAACATCAATGGATGGTGTTTGTCGTATTCGTACACTACCTGAGCGTATGTGTCCTACGTAGACTGACAAAGAACATTACGGAGAAGCAGCTCACGGGATCCGGACCGGACAATCCTACGTAGCTTAGTCTACAAAGCGGCTGTCAATCAATCTGGCATTATCCTCGGTCAGCATGAGGCCATCGCCCAGCCTCGTTAGAAATAAAGAGGCCACTGCGTCGTTCTGGTGGACAAAATGCACTTTACGGTGCGGTGATGTGGATATCATATGTAACTTTCGTTAATGTATTCCTCCGGGCTCGAGCAATGCTTCAGTATAGCTTGCTGAATCATAGAATACAAACGTAATCTTCATTACACTGCTATAAAAGCGGAGCCAACACTGGAACTACAGACGTTGATCTGATATGACGTCTGTATCGTATAGGAGTAGCCATCGTAGGAGTATCATGTAGTGTTCACTGCTTTCTTGTAAAATTAGATAGCCAGCGCCACAACCACAATTGACTGTCACCGCCAGGGTTGCCAATGGTGGCTACTTTTCGCCAACTTGGCGAATTTGAGAGGCCCGTGGCGACCTAAAATTCTGAATGGCGACATGGCGAATTTTTGGCGATTTTCAGCTTAGGTCTCCACTGAGTTATGCATCCTAAGCTCAGTGCCTTCCCAACGAATGAGCGGCAACATTCTCTATATTTTACTGGGTTTCGAGGTGCACATTACGCGCCGTTCTGTATGTCCCTCCTGTAACTCGTGTGTATCTCCTCAATTCATCTAGATGCTTCTAACTCAATTCATCTAGATTCATCTAGATGCTTCAGAGCTTCGCTAAAGTTTCGCTTCTGAAGGGGCTACAGATGACGGGTTGGTCGTGTGTTCCGGCCATTTGTTCCGCCAAAGCTCCAACTGTTCTGAATAGCTTGGCGACTTGTTCACTGCTGCAGTATCCCCTAATCGAGCTCGTATAGCAGAGATTGGCGGATACGCGGGTGTTCGTGCAATAAAAAATTATTTATTCAGGCATTTTCTACTGTTCTCGGTGAGCGTGTGCAATGAAAACAATTGCTATATAACATTTTACAATGTCTACCTGTTCAATTATAACGCACTGGATTGACGCGGGTAGATATAAGTGATTATATATGAAAGGGACAGTGGCGTCCGGTATCATATTAGTTCACACTGAAAGGCATAAGACTCACTAATGAACGATACCTGTAAGAATTCTGTCTTGCTACTTTCAATAAACCTGTTAATCCTTTTTTTCATATAAGGGGATGTAAAGCTGTCTACAAACAACGCCTTCGCGGCTTTCGCCTAAGGTTTACCACACTTTTACCTTTGAAACGAGCGGACAGGGATGGAAGGATATCATGAGCGTTTTATCCTTTCATACTTGCGCCTCCGCGCACATCTTGCGGCTAGTCGGAGAACCAGGTGCACCAAGCACTCCCATGGTGAAGGGGCGATGCGCCTGGCATTGAGAAATGTCAATATACTTTAAGGGCTTTGAATGGCATTGTATTCTACGGGGCTATACATCAGTGGAAGTTCTTATTACTAGGATATGCCGCACATATCTAGAATGGCGACTTTTTTGGCGAAATTTGTAAAAAAATGGCGACTTTTGGCGACTTTCTGCTCGTCGTTTGGCGACATTTACTCGAAAGTCAGTGGCAACCCTGGTCACCGCTATTACGCCTGGGTAGGCTGTCTTACCAAACCAGTTTATAGACCTGGCGTGGCTCAGTGGTAGAATACCTGATTGCCACGCAGAATGCTTGGGTTCGATTTCTGCTGCGATCTTAATTTTCATTCTTTCCATTCGTTGAGTCAACGCTCTAGCATGTAAGTTACCAATGTTCTCGCCGTTCCTAGGTAGATATAAACTGTCAATCACCTGTGGCGCATACCCGTACACCGCGGCCCGTGGTAAACGGGTATGTGCCACACGTGACTAGTGGAAAGGGTTTGACGACGTACGCGACAGTATTTTAATGTTATTCATGTCATGACCCGGCAATCATATTCGTCAAATCCTCTTACCCTCCCATGCAAATTTTGGTCTACACCAAGTTAAGGAGGCGATTATGAGAGCACCCAGACGTAGGCGGCTAGATAGATAGATAGATAGATACGTAGATAGAAACGCTCAAAGTGCCAGAGGTTCGCTAAGAAATGCTTCGCATTTAAAAGAAACAATCACAACCACACACACATACGAGAGCGTTCCGCTCAGAGGCGTTCTGACACGTTCCGCTCAGAGGCGTTCTTACAGGCCAGTAGATCGCAGGAAGGCTAGTAGTGCTTGTGAAGCGTTCTTCTGCGACGTTATGTCCGGACGATGGCGTAGTAGTCTTTCTTGTGATAGAGGCTGGTCGTCTAACTTGTTGAAAGCATGGCAAAGATTGTCTCTGTGTGCTAGACTCCGGGCAGTCACACAGAACATGTCGAATTGTTTCTTCGTCGCCGCAGTGTTCACAGGCGGTGGTGTTGGCCGTCCCTATGCGGAATGCATACGCATGGGTAAACGCGACGCCCAGCCATAATCTACACAGAACTGTAGCGTCACCTCGGCATAGTCTTGATGGGAGTCTAAGGCTTAACGTGGGATCAAAGAAGTGTGATCGTGCGTGCATGAAATGTGGCTCATTCCAATTTGACACGGTACATTGGCGAGCGAGCATGCGGAGCTTCCGAGCAGCGTCTGTCCTAGAAAGAGGTATCGACAGGTCGCGGTCCTCTATATGGGCTGAACGGGCAGCTTGATCAGCCCGTTCATTGCCGATAATCCCACAGCGACTTGGTAGCCATTGAAATGTAATGCGGTGTCCTTTCTCAGTTAGGTGGTGGAACATCTCAGCAGTCTCAAATACCAACTGTTCGTGCGGACCGCGGCGTAAAGTCGACAGTAGAGACTGCAGTGCCGCCTTGGAGTCGCAGAAAATCGTCCAGCTTTTTCTCATTTGGTCGTTAATGAAAAGCAGCGCGGCGCGAAGCGCTGTGAGCTCTGCTGTCGTCGATGTTGTTGGGTGAGCCGTCCTGAACTTGACAGTTGTGGCGATCGTTGGAATCACGACCGCCGCTGTTGAACTGCTCGGTAGGACGGAGCCGTCGGTGTAGACGTGAGTCGAGTCTTGATACTTCTCGTACAATAGAAGCAAAGCGAGCTGTTTAAGAGCTGGTGCTGACAGATTTTGTTTTTTCTGAAAGCCTGGTATTGTCAGGTTGATGATTGGTTGTTTCAGGCACCATGGAGGAACCGAAGGTCTCGCCGCCGGTGTGAAGCCAGTTGGTAGAGATTCGCCGTGTGTGGTTACTGTTCGGCAATAGGAGGTGCGTGGTCTGTCCGCTGGTAGAGAGGCTAGGTGGTGGTGTGGAGTCCGGGCAAGATGCCTTATGTGGGTCCTCAGCGCTCCAACCTCAATATGAGTCTTTATGAGGTGGTCCTTGGCGATGGCTATGGTCGCCGTTGTTGAAGCACTCTGAGGCAGGCCTAAACAAATCCGGAGGGTCTGGGCCTGAACACTTTGCAGCATGCGTCGACTTGTCTTGTTTGCGTTAGTTAATGCAGGCAAACTGTATCGCAGGAAACCGAGAAACAGCACCCTGTACAGTTGTAACATAGCACTGGGCGACATTCCCAATTCCAGCGAAAAACTTGAAGAGGTGACAAATGCCTGTCAACCGCTTTTTCAGGTACGAGACGTGAGGACTCCATGATATTTCTCTGTCTGTTATGACGCCCAGGAACTTATCAACATACGCAGATGATATCTGCGTCTGGACATCTGCGGTAACTCGCCTGCAGCTGCGAGCGAGAATCCAGACAGCTGCCACTCAAATTGCTCTGTACCTCCGTGATCGGGGTCTGGAAATTTCTACCGGAAAGTGTGCTCTTCTAGCATTTACGCGCAAACCCATGACTAACTACAGTGTATCAATCAATGGTCAAAGTATACCGTATTGTCGATCCCACAAGTTGCTATGAGATTTATAATTACACTATATAGGGAGATTTCGTCCGTGACGTGTATAGGGATGTGCATTCTGGAACGTACAGTTACGCTGGAATAAGTAATGGGTAGTACTGAACTGCCGACGCATTCGACCTGCAGTGATGATTTCGATGGCTGGCGAATGTGCTATCATGAGCGACATGAGCTGGAACACCGAATTCATGTTTATTCGATTACTTGCAATGTACTGATATCAATTTGGCGTACTGCGTTGCCAGAGGTGCCTGCCTGCTCAAGCATTTAATGTCACGAACATTTTTGCTCTTGCCAACTACGTTTAGCCTCTATGACCCTTAAAATGTAATTTCAGTGTTCCCGTTCACGTGCACTGCTCACGACTATACAGATTGACCACGATCATTCAACAATTTCGCTTCGAGTGTCGCTTTTTTTTTTCTGGCACGTGTTTGAAAAGGCAGGTTTCGTTTTGTACATTGAAAATGCAAGCTGCAGCTGCTGTGAGGTTTCATTTTGTACATTGAAAATGCAAGCTGCAGCTGCTGTGAGCAGAACATGGCCGTTGACAACTCTCCCCAATATCTAGCTTAGCGCGTCACGGATTTGGCACTCATGTGAAGTAGCCAGTCATGCAGGCACTGCGGAATCAAGGCATCGACGAAGCCTATATAAACATAATGGAAGAAATCTACAGCGGATCCACAGCCACTATAGTCTTCCATAAAGAAAGCAACAGAATCCCAATAAAGAAGGGCGTACGGCAGGGAGACACGATCTCTCCAATGTTAGTCACCGCGTGTTTACAGGAGGTTTTCAGGGCCCTAGATTGGGAAGAGTTAGGGATAAGAGTTAATGGAGAGTATCTCAGTAACCTACGATTCGCTGATGACATTGCATTGATGAGTAACGCGGGAGACGAATTACAGCTCATGATTACTGAACTGGATACGGAAAGTAGAAGAGTAGGTCTGAAAATTAATATGCATAAAACTAAAGTAATGTGAAACAATCTTGGCAGAGAACAGCGCTTTGCGATAGGTGGCGAGACACTGGAAGTTGTAAAGGAGTACGTCTACTTAGGACAGGTAGTAACCGCGGAGCCGAACCATGAGAGTGAAATAACTAGAAGAATAAGGATGGGTTGGGGTTCATTCGGCAAGCATTATCAAATCATGAATGGTAATCTACCACTATCCCTCAAGAGGAAGGTATATAACAGCTGCATCTTACCGGTACTTACCTACGGAGCAGAAACCTGGAGACTTACAAAGAGGGTTCAACTTAAATTGAGGACGACGCAGCGAGCGATGGAAAGGAAAATGATAGGTGTAACCTTAAGAGACAGGAAGAGAGCAGAGTGGGTCAGGGAACAAACGGGGGTTAAGGACATCATAGTTGAAATCAAGAAGAAGAAATGGATATGGGCCGGGCACGTAGCACGTCGGCAGGATAACCGGTGGTCATTAAAGGTAACTGACTGGATTCCAAGAGATGGCAAACGCGTGAGGGGGAGACAGAAAATTAGGTGGGTAGATGAGATTAAGAAGTTTGCAGGTATAACGTGGCGGCAGAAAGCACAGGACCGGGTTTATTGGCGGAACATGGGAGAGGCCTTTGCCCTGCAGTGGGCGTAGACAGGCTGATGATGATGATGATGATGAAGTAGCCACTTAACACGGGGACGGACTTGCCACATGCAGTGGAGAAGAAAGTCTTTCCGTTTTCTTGGCGGTTCGTGCAATGGGGAGCGCAGCACCCTGTCATTGTCGCAAATTCGCAGCACTGAGTCACGTCGCTGCGCCGCACAGACACCACAAAAAATGACGCTCACTTAAAACGGACAACACAAAACACCACCGCAGCACTAACGAAAGACATTCCGCGCTCTGCCGGATCGCCTCCCCGGACTGCTTGGGACAGCTGAGCACGGCGGTAGAGCAACGGTGGTGGCGCGGCGGTCGCCAGCACACGCGCGGCCGCGAAGTTGGCTTTCCCTCAAAGAGATGCTGTTTGCTCACGTGAGAACTAAACAAAACCAAACTTTTGTTTAGTTAGCCACTGTTAAGCATATGCTTCGAACTGTTAGCGAATTGTGATTCGAAGTGTTTACACACACACAACCACACACACATAATATATAGAGTATATATATACTATAGTATATATATATATAGATATATAATATATATATATATATATATATATATTGGCATGCCAGTCCCCCCCCCGTCATCCCCCGAAAAAAAATTTCTGGCGACGCCGCAGGTTGAGCAGCGCACCTGCATCTCAGCTGCTGTAAGTAAGCACCAGTTTTCGGGACACATTGCCTTCCTAAAGTACTATGAAACATTTAATGCAGCGTACAATGGCAAATGATACTACAGGCTCGTCACATCCAACAAATTGTGCATGCTGTTACACGAAATGCGGAAGCTGCAACTTTTCTCTTTCATGCGACCTCGCGACGAAGAAAAAGTTCAGGGTTTTTTGTTTTTTTTTTCACCTGGAGTTTAACGTCCCGAAACCACTACATGATTATGAGGGACGCCGTAGTGGAGGGCTCCGGAAATTTCAACCACCTGGGCTTCTTTAACGTGCACCTAAATATAAATACATGGGCCTCAAACATTTTCGCCTCCATCGAAAATGCAGCCGCCGCGGGTCAGCAGTCGAGCGCCATAACCATTTGACCGCCATGGCGGCGCCAAGTTCAGGTTAATCGAACGGCTAAACAAGGCGTTGTAGCCCGCTGCGATACCAACAATATCTGCCCGAAACAGACAACAATTATTTTGTAGCGTTAGCTACACCGGCCTAGCCGAGCCAGTTTCGCGCGCCTCCTCAAGAGCCGTGCTGCGCATGCGCGAGGATCAGTGATGTCACACAGCTGGCGCACCGGAGCCGGCACTTCCCTCGCACTCCGCCGCCGCCGGTCTGCGCTTTCCAGAGGAGTGACACTTGTGCCACATAATACGTATACCGTGTGTGTGTCATTGGAGCAGCAATAAGCATGAGAATCAAGCTAATCCTAGACAATCAGGAAAGCTAAGAATAATCAGCTGAGCGTTTGCTAACGCTACGTTATCCTGGCATAGCCGAGCTAAGCTACTGCAACATTTTTTCCTTAAGCGTTACAGCGGCCTTTATTTTTCCTAGTAATGTCTTCAGTATTTAAAGATACACGAAAACAGGATACGTCTTGGTTTTCAAAATGTTAAGAGGCGAAATAAGCTTGCATTTCCTACTGCGCTTTGTTTCACGCACATCGCAGCTAATAAATACCAGCAAACGCTGAGAGAGGTGTACGCTGAGGAACAAGAGGATAACTAATCTACGACAGTGACCGGCCGCAGTGCATGCATGCGTTGTTAAAAAAAAAAGAACAGTAATCAAAATAAAAGCGAAGAGGGAAGGCCATTCGCGGAGACCGCGAAGTGCGCGTCTGTGACGACGACGCATGAGGCTGGTGCGTGCAGTCAACGGGCCTCTGCTGCTAGAGTATTCTATCGCACCGCTGGGGACGTTTTCCAGCTAATGAACTCTCAACGAGTCACTGGATAAGTTTTAATGAGAGCGAGATAGCGCTGTCGTTCCGACCTCGGCAGTCGCCACAAGCTCGCCCGCCCCCATTAAATGCCGCGTCGGTGGTGAGATGAGGTCTCCTAGCTGCGGTTTTACGACTGCAGCGTCCGATTCTCTGCGCCACGCTCTGTACGCAGAACGTCGTCGGCTCGCTCAGCGTGACACTCTATTTCGCTTGGTGCTATCCGCGAGAGAGAGAGAGAGAGAGAGAGAGAGAGAGAGTGTGTGTGTGTGTGTGTGTGTGTGTGTGTGTGTGTGTGTGTGTGTGTGTGTGTGTGTGTGTGTGTGTGTGTGTGTGTGTGTGTGTGTGTGTGTGTGTGTGTGTGTGTGTGTGTCGAATTTTTCACACGGCCACACGCTCAACCGTCCAGAATATACGTTCCACGTGCAGGCAGGTGCAGGCGTTGTCTGGCTGGCGCGTCCCCTCCCTCAGTGAGTGTCGGCGACTAACATCTGCGGAATCCAGTTTGGTGACTAGTGGCTGATCATTTTTAACGACTTTGCCTTTGGCGCTTTTCTTGGCATTTTCTTTTTTCTAAGACGAGGAAGACGAGAAAGAAGGAAGACATCGTATATGCTGGCGCACATACGTAACTAGGTCTGTGATTCGTGCAGCGAGTACAAGATACGTGGTGGCCAGCGTATACGCATGAATGGATTACCTCACTGTGCGAATGCCAGGGGGTTGCTCTTGAACGTCGCGACTCTGCCGTTATACATGTATATGAAAGCATGAGTGTGTTTTGCTCACCCGTTCTTCTTTTCCTACTGTCTCTATCTAGATGTGTACCTTGGATGAGTAGAATTTTTGTTTCTCCTGAAGATTCCTTTAAATGCGTGTATGTCGACGCCACTCAAAATCCGAAACTTTCTCACGGCAGGTCTATTCTCTGCGCTTTCGTGAGAGTTCGATCATGCGAGGTTCGTCGAGTGCAACATTATAATATATATCTTTCTTGAACAAAGAACGACAGTGCCACTGGCGGTCTATCGCGCGGAGCATCAGTCATTATACGTGACAAGCGATCCAGCAGCTTTTCTCGTTGCATGCTTCTATGGAAATTAGCTCTAAGCATGCAAAAGTGCTCATTTTGGCCTTAATTGCTTGGCATTTGGTTGGCATTTGGCAGGTTGAACGTACAGCGGCGTTCAAAGAACGACTCATTTCTGGATGCGTCAGTCTGTACTGAGCTAGTGAAAATCACCACTGTCTTTGCTAACCCTGAAGAACGCCATCTGCAGGTTGTTCAACAAATGCAATTTCTCCGCTTGATCCCCGCTAAAATTCCTTTTGACCACTCCAAAACCTTTGCTAGTAAGTGCTAACTGGTCAACACTTACTGGTCAATACATTTCTAGGACTTCTGGGCGGAAACCTAAGAAACGACACGTCCGAACCTTAATAGTTCTCTTTAAGTCGGCGCTCTGTCGTACCATAACAAAAAAACTAATAAATAAAATGTCTAGGACGCCTCAGCACTTAAGTCGTGTTCCCAGAGTCCTACAAACTGGCAGGCTTATTTACGCAGACGCGCAAATGTATAATCACGATGAACGTCAGACTGCGAAAGAACACAAAGGCATGACCTGCATGGAAAATGTATCAGATCCCCTTGAGCTGTGGAAGACATTATGTAGGGTATACTGGAAGGTGCCTAAACGACAAGTTGCGTGAACAGTAACTCGCGAAGAGGAACAAGGGGCAGCGCTGTGGACTTACATTGTAATACGTCTCGATGTTGAGGCCCTTTTGCGAGGATCTGCGCGATTCGCGAATACTGCTAACAGCAAGGACGTGAGAGTTAGGGAGCGCATATCATCATAAAGAGGGGCTCCCTTTGCAGTGACACGTCGTCTGTTTTACTGCATGGCAAATACTCTATCACGAAAACTATAGCATTAGGTTGCTTGTTACACCCATCGCCACCAACCACGCTTCTTTTCAACACTGTGAGATTTAGTTTTGCGTTAGTTGTGTTACTAGTTATTAGTTGTATACACGTGGCCTTTGTTATTCTTCCCTCTACGCTATTTGCTTGTTCTTTTTCGTGTGTGTGCTTTTGATGTTGTTTAGAAGTACCTTCTTTTTTTCTTTTTTTTTCTTTTTTTTTTTACTTTCCGCTGTGCAATTTGCACAGGTGCAAATTTCAACTGTGTTGAAGTCCGTTATGTGATAGGCTTGTAAGACTCACGTTGATATTCAATATTATTTGTCGGAACACACAGGACTCGTCATAGTTCAAAATATTTGTTTGAAGGGCTCCGGTGCCTAGGCTCACGACACGCCATCGTAAAACTGGTATGTGCCTTCTGCTTAAACACTAGTCATACAGAAGGGAGATGTCTCGACTACTTCTGCAGTTTTTCAAGTAGCACGAACCTAACCTGCGATCGATGGACATTGGCGTAGTGTCGGGGGGGGGGGGGGGGGGGGGGGGGCAGGGGGCCGAGGGCCGAAGCCATGCCCGGTGGCGTGCACTGAAGGGCCGACAGACCGACGGCTGCGCGCTTCGTCTTGTTTTCCCGTCTGCGTTGCGCTTTTAATTGATCGCCCGCGTATCCTAAAGTTTCCTTAAATCAGACTCCCGGGCAAGACAGCTGCCAGCATATAATTCAGGGCTAGATGCGCCTGCAGCCAACAACATAATCCGCCTGTTGTTTCAAAACGCTCAATAAATCGCAAATTCAAAGGGCGCATAGTGTGAACTTTTGAAATTCAAAGTGGTCTTGAGTGCCTATTCCTTTCTTTATTTGCAATAAAACGTCCCATCATTCGGCATAGTAAGCTACTGAAGGAGTAATGATGTTTCCTGAAGCACTCAGCACTTCATCTCGATCAAATACATATGAAGCTGAGAAAAAGAGGCAATGAAGAGAGCATTTCGTTTGTTTGTTTTTTTTTGTACTTCCCTGCAAGTGTAGTGTAAAAGAAACAGGTGGGAGGAAAAAGAGTCAGAGTTTCGCCGCAACGGCGAAGCAATGAATGCGATAGCAACAAATTGGAATGTAACGCGAAGAACGGAAAGCAGCTCGAAATTGCCAGCGCGTCGCTCGAGCCCAAAGGACGCACGAAAAGAACGCACACAGGACGAGCGCGAACTGTCATGCGTCACAGCTCCATACTTGAAGAACACTGCTCAAACATAAAGCAGGACGCACGAAACGAACGAACAGGTACACACAGGACGAGCGCGAACTGGCACAGTTGTTACTTATTTCTGTTTGAACAGCGCGCTCCTTTCGCAAACGCGGCCGCTGCAGCGAGCGAAGCATCGGCGTTCGCAGGAGCGGGGCGACGACCTTTCAAACCCAGCGCGCACATAGCGCCATCTCGCTGTGAGTAAGAAAGCACGCTGTGGTAAATGGTGCGTTGCGCTCCTCGCACCATCTCGCTGGCAATGAAGAAACGCTTATAAGCGCCTGCCGTCTCTGAGTCTGGCCAGCGGTAAAGGGTGTGTATATAACGCTCGCCGTTAGCTACCTGGACGATCTCCGTTTCGTGGCGTAGTGGCTAGAGTCACTAGAAAAATTTCAGAGTATCGCATCTGTTTTCCGCGCGCCGCCGCCGCCGCGATTGGCTTACTCGCATCACGTGACCTCTCGCCGCCATATCCCTTCCAAGCGCTTTGGGTGCAGCAGAGCGCGGCCGGACATTTAGCAGTACCACGCTCCCTAGAAGTACTTCGTCGCTTTTTTAAACGCGTCTTGCAGATGCCAGAGAGTAGCTCACCAGTAACCGAACGTTGCTGGTGAGCTACTCCGGGAATTTCGTATATTTTTGCATTCTGTGTGGGAAACATTAACGTCAAAGAGCGTCGTTGTACGTGGCTGCATAGTTGGCCGCGGAATGAATTCGCCCCCCCTCGAAGAACTCTCCTTTCTGCAGTGAACTACACAAACTTTGCTGGAAAACCTCTCATGCAACAGGATACTTCACCTTTTCGGTTCGCTATGTTCAGCGATATTGAAAACTACATACATACTCGGCTGTTTATATCTATTTGCTCGGCTGCTTATATCTCGATCTGTTGAACAGATTGTGCATGCATTTCGAGTTATAAGCGTGTCACGCACGAGAGCGAAATCGAAGATTTATTAAAATAATAACTGTTTACTGTATACCTTGAAGGCAATTGTCGCATGATCATTTGCCACTGCGCAAAACTGAAGCGTGGAAGTCTGTTGATAAACTTGGTATAAGGCAATGTTATTAAGCGTATTTTATTTTTTTCAAAAAAGAATGTTGCTTATGCTGCATTGCGCCGAGCGTACCCTTACAATACCGTTTAGTGGGTGAGAAATGGTCACAGCACAAAAAAAAAAAAATTGGCTTATCCTCTGACGCATTGAGGGAATCGATTTCATGCGAGCCCTAGATCTATATACATACTGTGTTGCAGTAGCATGCGCGTTAAAGCTTTTCGGGATGTGCAATTTCTGATCAAGATAACATAAAGCACTGCACTGAGGAAGTTTTAACAAGAGTGCATTACGAAAAAAAAAAGTTGAAATTAAAAGCAGTGCAGAAACCGAACCCCAGCCATTTACGCGCTGGCAACGCAAAAAAAAAAAAAAAAACTTTGTCGGTACACAGCAAAATATTTGCAAATGCACTGCAACGTTGGGAATATTAAGGAGACAAAAAAATAGGAAATGAAACAACTGAGTAGTGACGTCAATCATTTTTGATGGCCTATTTTCTACGTATCTGTTAGGAAATGACAACGTATTCGCAAAATAAGATGCGCATTACCTACCGCACGCCGATTCGCCCATGCGTTCGGCTGCTGGCGTTCCGAACCGAGACAAATACATCACGCACAACTTCCACTTACCGTACACACACCACTTCTATTACAGATAACACCCAGCTGAACAGCAAGCATGGTGCGCAAGTAAGATATGCGTCAGCGATCAGTCGAAGGACGCAATGCTGAATGTTCTCGATGTTCGATAATGTTCTCGAATGCGCTATGAAGTGAACCTGAACACCGACTGCAAAGCTAGCGCAAACAGTCAACATTCACCAAGTGTCGAAGTAAATGGCATCTCGCACGGTCATTACGCTAATGCAACTATATCTACAGCTCCGGACCTTGCGAACACACCCGGCCGTGAAACGGAAAGAGACCGATGAAGCCACGAAGAGAGTTCGCGAGCACATGGCAACATTCGCCGCACGTTTCATTAGCTACACCGCTTACCGCGCAGTCAATTCAGACTGTCGATGACTCGAAATCACTTCTGGTATCCTTTTGAAGAAACACACACACACATATTGCAGTTACGCCGAGCGTAACAAGGCATCGAGGCGAAGAGATCGGCCACTTCTCAACACACGCTACCAACGCGCCGGACGGTCCGGAAGGGAAATGGCCGCCGCCGCTCAATGTTGCCCGCGTGCAGCCTACCTTTGCGGTACTCTGAAATTTTTCTAGTGACTCTAGTAGTGGCTAGCGCCGCGCACTGCGGCGCGAGAGGTCCCTGGTTCGATTCCGCGCCTGGGAAGTACTTTACTGACAAAAACCAGCCGAGATTGTCCATATAATTGGTATCGCAATAAAACCGCGTGAGAGAATTCTTGGGGGTTATACCAGAAGCAAGATGAGGTCACGTCAAGTCTACTCGTTTCATAAAAGTAGTACCAATGCCTGGAAAGAGAAATGACTTGCGAGTACAAGTTCAAAGCTTCAAAAAAAAAAATGAGCACAATCTACGAACAAAAAAAAAACCGGAGGAGGCCTACACCAAATTTCTGGGAAAGCAGAGCGTTGTGCAAAAGTAACACAAACTTTACCCATGCAGTTACAAAATGGAAAAAAAATGATACAGACGCGAGTAGGCTGCCACTTGAGGAGATGCTTCAAACAAAGCGTATAGAAGCTACCGGTTTATCTGCAATGCCTTTTGTCTTCAATACCATGCTAGCTTCCGTTTGAATTGGGAAGAACTAGCTGTCAAGTTTCCTACCTGCGCTCGTAGTTTTATTTGCTACCTCGTTATTTTCTTTTCCTGTCTCTCGCTAAGCCCGATGGAACACGCCTGCATGGGAAGGTATTTGGAAAGCAGGTATGAAAGTGGATGCAAAGCGAAGAAGACCTCTCTTGAATTGTCCTGGTATTTTTTTTTGTTTGTTTTTTGCCATTATGGCGTATTTTCGAGCCAAAGACACTCAAGACGACCTAAGGGTAGTGATGTCCTGCGCGAACTAAGCTTCAGAAGCTACGCGGTTTAGCCTTCGCATGCAACACTTAATCTTTTAAACTTCCGTCGTCTTGAAGCCAAGCACTCCTGAAAGTTCCAAGTGAAAGGCGAAGCTCTCACATGGAATATCAAAATTTTATCAGTGAGAAATAGCAGTGGCTTTTTCGTCATTGTCCACAGAACGACAATATTCCCTCGGGATGTGGGCATCGCGGCCTTCATGATGCCGTGACATTCTACGATGCCAGGGAGTTATAGCAACCACCCACGTGTGCACTTTGTTCCTCCGGCTCCTCAAAACAGAACGTGTTCTTTCACCCCATTCAGTTTGACGAAAGTCTGTCCACCGGTAGCATCTTTGGTTTATTTATTTATTTATTTATTTATTTATTTATTTATTTATTTATTTATTTATTTATTTATTTATTTATTTACTGACTCCTGAATTGTTCTGGTTATTACTTCGGGTTCAGCGAATACACTTTTGACTCTTCCTCTTTCTTTACCTCTCTCCCTTTCCCGCTCTTTTTATTTTTTATGCATAAAAAATATAGACGTTCCAGGCAACTGCTTTGATATGTGCCTAAATCCGCGTTGAAAACGCAGCAAAATTATCGCGACGTTTTGGCCTGGGAACGGCCCTTATCTAGAAGTGTTTTGCAGACGCACTTACAGCTGTTTTACGCGCCTCAGGTAGTACCTTGCAAAAAGTAGTTTGGAACGAAGTTCTAAAGAAAACGCTCCGAGTTATCATAGTTTGTTCCAAAAAACTAACTATAAGCGGCCATAATGTACCATTAAAGTGTCTTTAATGGCGCTATCCCCTAGCATTTTTTTTAACTCTGGTTCACCTGGGTAGACTTTAGAGTGAAAGAAGACTGTTTTGTAGTGGGTATGCACCACCTTGATGGCACACACCCACAAGAAAGCAGTCTGCTCTTTCTGTGAACTTATTCAATTAATTTAAGCGCACTCGACGAGTTGAGCTGCGCTTCGCTCTGCGTGACCTTTGCAATCAACTCCGGCAGCGCGCCGCCGCGCTGTCAAAGAGGATCGCAGAGGCCGCGTAGAAAGAAGCGCATGGTTGAGATCTGCTCCGCCAGATGCCGCAATTGTCCCAGTTGTTCGCAAGAAACAGTCCTCCCTTTCCGTGAATTCATGCAGTAAATTTTCATTTATTATCTTGACAGTTAATTGTCCTTTATCTTTACTAAAGTTATGCTTCGATATCATATCAACCCTGTACCACTCGTAAACGTGGACCATTCACTCCGTTTTATAAGAGTTTTATTTTATTGGGTGTCTTCAGACATAGCACAGAAAGTCTCAAACTCCGGTTGGCAAGAAGCGTACCGGGACTTGCAGAGCAAGTAATATAATGTCGCCAGAAGCTAGAGCCATAAAAAAGAACTGGCGCCGAATGTACAAAGCTTTTCCTTCGTAAAAATTCTTTGCCACTGGCTGCATGCTTTCACTGATAATATGTCCAGGGACGGGAACAGCTAAAATTTTCTGCTAAGAACATCTCTAGCGTAAGAAGCTTTTGCAATTACGAGATCCGGTTACCCGATGTAGTTTCAAAAAGAATCGTCGCCTGGCGATTATGTTACCGCAGTGGCACACTGCTTGAGCACGTGCTAGGCATCCAGAGAACTGTGGTTGTTTGCACAGGTAAGTGCCCTAAAACGTCGAGGCAATGTACCACGCCACTTCATTGACGTGGGTCAGTCCTACACCGGTTTCTACGCACGTGTCACCTGACGAAGCAGGTTAAGCCTCCCATAAAATAATTTCGTGTAAATTCACCGCAGCCGGAGAAATATAGTACAGTTACACAAACATTCTCCATCCTGCTGTACTTAGTCATGCCGATACTCCGCTTCCAGCGCTTGTAGCAACAAACCTTGAAAGAATCTTCGGAGCGTGATTCCGCATTGCTACTACCATGTATGCAGCTCAGATAACACTCATTGATCGCACACATGAACTTCGCCTCTTAAAAAATAGTGCCTGACGAGAAGGAACTGCACGGTGCGTGCTACGCAGATGAATGTCACCGCATACACGGTTCCTTCTCTTGAATACATTGCAGATTGTGCGGCTGCACTTTACTCCTGTATATGTTGGTTATCATTTCCGCTTGTTAGCGACGTCCCTTGGCTGATTTTGAACATAACATATAAACACTGTAACTGAACGCAAAATAACATTAGAGAAAGCACATTTTCAATAATGACCTGTGTGCTCTTCAAAGAGCACAGGAAATTAGGTGATATGTAATAGAGAAACGTTTCTGTGCCGGTTCTGAAAAAAGGATTGAACACACAAGCAGTTTTGCGCAGCAAAGCAGCAATGAGAATTACTCTTTATCAAAAATACTGCAAACCGCAATGTTCCTATGTTGATACGACATACATTAAGCAAAGTGTTTGTACACTCGAATAGGCTAAAGCCAGCACAGCATAGTCGTTAAAGGAGTGGTGACACAAAAATTCGGACACAATTTGACTGTTGAATCACACTAATGGGTGCATATAGGTGTCATCTGTACAATATCAGCCACAAATATAGCCTAAAAGGTATTTTAATTGGGTTTTGAAGTTCGTGAAAGTGCCGGATCGGAAATATAAGCAAAAGACGATGAGGTCACTGAGTGGATACCACGTACGTCACGAGTTCTGGCCGGGTTACCGGAGGCGTGTAGGAGACCGACAAAGCTGGTAGCGACACCTGATGATGCGTAGCCTAACCAGAGACCTACAATATAACATCGCAGCGACTTACCCGCTTACTGATTCCATGTAAAGCATTTGCAATGAGATAATTAGCAACTCACAGTATTCCCATTGCTTTTTTTCCCGACAAGACCTACAGCGCGACGGAAAAAATCGAAAAAAAAAATTATTGTAGTTGGACAAAACGCCACAAGATGTCGGTACGGGCTCCGTAGTTGTACGCAGTTGCTGCTGCTGCTGCAGCCGTCAACAGCTCCGGTAACCAGGTACCCGCAAACGATAGGAAGTCTACAGACGAACTAAAGCTCTCTGCTGCCGGGATCATATTGCGTAGTGGACAGATAACTGCTTCGACCCTCCGACGTGCGTACGTGGGATTGGTATGCCTTGAGAACGCGGCGTTGCCTGATATAAATACGAGTCAGTAAAGCGTACATCACGTCATTTGCATGTTACGCATAAACACTGTTACAGAGTGACAATGTTGTGATTTCAATGCTTCCTTCGTCACTTCTCATCCTGCTACTTTACGAATGATCGGAGCGAATATGTTTCAGCACGTCTAATGCTGCGCCTACTCCAAGCCTGGCGGAAAACGTAGTCTCAGTTGGACAACGACTACAAGAACAAAATCGCAGCTACCGGCGAGATTCGCAAAGTGAATCGAGCTTTTCTTACTGATTTTTACACTTCTGCCAGCTCTTTCGTCCATCGCCGCACTAGATAAGCAACGTAGTTTGACAATCGAGGAAACAAGCACTCGCAACGCACAACACCTGCTCAACACTGCAAACGAAACAGCAGCACTGACAACATAGCAGAAGCTGGCCAGTGACGTCACTGGTTCTTGTGGTCTTGTTTACCAAGTAGACCATCTACGTCACGGGGCTACCGAGTGCTCTTCGAAATCGAAACTGCCTCCGGTCGTAACATACGAGCATATAATTAAACATTCGTCTCGCGCTGGGGCAAATGAGTTTCGTTGCCGCTATTATCGAGTCAGTAGCCATTGATTAAGAGCAAAAAGCAGAGGTTCACAAATTTTCTGTCACCACTCCTTTAAGTTGAGTTGTCTGCTGAGCAGTGTTGTTTCACATGACAATGCTCTGCTAATAGCGGTGAGAGAGGAGCAGATAAAAAACACGATGAAAAATAAGATGAATCTAAAAAATAAGATGAAAAATAGGATGCATGAAAAATAAGATGCACCTATATTCCGTACGATAGTATATACAGGAATACTGGAAAAGGCGATGGCCTCTATGCGAAACGCATCTCATTTTGATTGCTGGTAAGGCTCAATATATTTATTTTAACTGTTTATCTCAGAATAATGCAGACCTAGGAGGCGCAGGCAGGAGGGGACTGAACGGCTGTTAGGGATTCTGAGAATGACCTGTTCGAAAATGTGCGAACGGATCGTTTAGCTCATTGTAGTCTTTTTAGCTATTTCTATTCAGATATTTAGTCTAGCTTTCTACAGGTCCCATAAGTATATACGGTATAGGAAAACTCAAGTCTTATATCCGCTAGGCCGTTAAGTCGAACACTGGCTCTGTCCAGTGGCGTACCAACTTGTTCGTGAGTAGTGGGGCGGCTGGATATATATATATATATATATATATATATATATATATATATATATATATATATATATATATCCAGCCGCCCCACTCACGAACAAGTTGGTACGCCACTGGACAGAGCCAGTGTTCGACTTATATATATATATATATATATATATATATATATATATATATATATATATATATATATATATAGAGAGAGAGAGAGAGAGAGAGAGAGAGAGAGAGAGAGAGGAGATAACTTCATTCGCCCTTAATTTGATGCGATTCTTCATACACAGAGATAGAATTTGGTTAGTAGTGTTCAATAACATTACAGAAAGTGTAGAGTCACTTCTACTTAGCATACACTGGGAGAACCATACATATATGTGCTCTGCGTGTAAAAGCATTGCAGGCAACACGTTTTATACATTACCCACACAATTTTATGCTTGATGAAAACTTCAGCGCAAACCAGGACGGACCACAAAGGATAAATGAGACAAGCACAGCGCCAGTGCTTGTCTCATCGAGAACGTCTAGAAGCACTCACTAATAATTGCATTTTTTTAAGGTAGGCAACAATGACTGCACATTTTCCTTTCTGTAATTTGTACTGCACTTTTTTGGAGATATTTCGGTTTGCGTATCTTATATTTTGTCTTGTTTGCTCCTAGTCGAAGTAGTGTTTCTGGCGCATTGGTATTATTACTATTACTATATAGCTATTCTTGTTAACATGTCAAGCACAAGTTCTTTTTAAGTAAGAATTTGTGGTATTAGGGGCGCAGTACATTCTTTATACTCATCGTATTTGCATTTGCAACATTGCTTCGAGCGTGCGAACTTCAGGTAGAAAATAGCGCAATAATAGAAGACAAGAAAGGCCAAACAGGACAAAACAAAAATAAAAGCCAGCGCTGAACAGCGCTGGTCCTGTTTGGTCATTGTCTTCATTGTATTGCGCTGTTGTCTACTTTGCTTGGAATGTCCTCCGGCCTCTAAAAGTACGCCTATGCAAAACGTGTAGCACAAGTTTTCTTTGGAAAAAACATGGGTGATTATAACGTAAAAATACCCCGCATTTTTTCCCTTCCGCATTGGTGGTTAGCTGTTTATGATTGGTCAAAATTTTCTGGGTCATACACACGGCAGCTGCTCGTAACGCGATGCAACAAATGACCCCAAAATTTTCCATTGCCTAATGACCACTCATGCGCGACTACATAAAAAAGAATAAAGTATTCTATTTTCAATACGGCACATTTTTGGTCATTGGTTCCTCGCCGTTCGTCAAAAATGTCCGCTGTGCCTTAAAATCGCGTGCTTGTTACGCGACGTCACGAATCTGCGAAATCTCGCGGTGTTAAAATTACGTGCGCACACTAAACAGCGCATTACTATGCTGAACAATACCTAAACATTTTTTGGAATAGCCGGACAGTGTCTCATTCTGAATGTAATTCAAGAAGGCTACCCGCCGATCACATTGGCAGCGGCTACTTATAGCAGCTGGCGAGATGTATTCATATATGAGTATAACAAATGTTTTCAGTTGTAGTATAACGATGTTGAGCTGTTTGTGCGCGTGTGCAACTCCGTGAACTCATCCTTGCTGAGCGAGAGGGAGAGAAATAAATAGTGCTGCGTGCGTGTGCTTATTTGCTGTTCGAGTTGTATTTTGCCTTGTACAAGTCAATTCGAGACGACTCTAGACCAACTAGCCCGGCTGTCACTTCAGTTTCCTTAGTTGAGAAAACCCAGATCGCGGGATCGAATCCCGGCTGCGGCGGCCGCACTTTCTATGGAGGTCAAAATGTTTGAGGCACGTGTAGAGAACCCACAGTGCGTAGGTTCTCTACCACGCACCGCAGAGAACCTACAGTGCGTGGTCGTGATACACGGGAGACATTCTCCACAGCAGATCAAAATTGTGGCTGTATGTGCGCTTAAGAACTTATTGGTCCACAGCAGACGCGCAGGAAAAATTTCGTTATATAATTGAGTGATTGCTTTGTAGAAGTAAAAGTTCGCCTCAGTTCATGGTTTCCCAGTGCGCAGCCGACAGTGACCACTGTGGAAAGAGTGGGGGGGGGGGGGGGCTGCGCCCCCCTAACTTTTCTCGGGGGGGGGGGGGGCTAGCGCTTCCCTTGCCACCCCGGTAGATACGCCTATGGTTCTGTCACAGATAGATCTACCGCTATATGTCTGTGGGCACCATCGGCGAACGCTGCCATCTCTGCCACTCTGAGTCGCCGTACTTCGCCACAGCTACTTAGCTGGCTGCGCTGCGGAGAGCGCTTCTATATATTATTGATCAAAGACCCGGTGCCGAATTCACAAAGCATTTCGTTCGTGCGCTGTGCCATTGGGTAGTCACCTTCGCTAATGATATGTTCAGCAACGCGATTGGCTGAAACATTTTTTTACGAACAATTCCAACGTAAGTCATTTTTGTGAATATGGGCCCTGATCCTTGTGTGATATTCTCCGACTCATGAGCGCCACTGCAATCTCTGAAGTTGCCGCGCGCGCGAGAACTGGTCCTGAACATTAGGCAGGCAAGGTATAGCCGGTTACAACCTAAAAAAAATGTTAGCTCCCTCTCACAGAGAAATTGCGTACATTTTCCATTAAATTATGCTTGCTCATTTTTGTGACGTCAAGCACCTCTCCAGTGTTTCAGATAGTTGACTTTCCCATACAGACACAACAAATTTGCGTGTCTGGTTTTAGGTCGGAAATATGAACGCCCTGGTATAATTCGTAAGCGATTCTGACATCGCTGCTCTGTCAAACTTAATGTTGTAGGTAGTAAGGACGAACCTTTAACTCATAATATGCGTAGTATTTACATTAGCCGAGAAAAAAGTACTTACGCTTCGAGCGGAAACCAGCCAGCACGACTGCCTTTCACAGCTGAATGGGAGGCTCTCCTGTGGGCGGAGCTTCCTTTCTTTTTTTTCTTATGTTGTAACCGACTACAGTAATGAACATGAACTTCACTACAAGGTTGTACTGTAATGGTTACTAGCTCACTACGGTATACAAGGCAATGGTCTAGCTGACTCTGCTGCAAGAGCAGCGCATGACACTGCATCGGAGAGAATTGATATTCCTTTCTCGAGAAACGATGCGGCGATTCTGGTGCCTGCGTTTGCGTGGAATCTGCAACTATCTTTGTGGTGTGACGGAATCAGCGAGTACGGACCGCTACGCAAAATAGACCCAACTTGTACTTTTATATGCCGCGAGAATTAAGCAGGAAAGCATACATTCACCGCATCAGACTAGACGTTACCTACCCAAACTACTTCAAGTACAAGATTAGACAGTCGGCGTTACCACTAAAAGCAAGAGATTTTGAAGACAGCAGTGCATTTGCAACGCGGCTCGAGCTTGGAGCTGCGGTACTGTGCGATACGCGACACGAAAGTGCTGCTGGTGTTCTTAAAGGGACACTAAAGCCAAATAACAATTTGTGTCAGAGTGAAAGCTCAATGTATGACAACTTCTAAAACGGCAATATTATCAACAGCAGTGCCCTACTTACCGAGAAATTAAGCTAAATGTATCACATGCTGAGCGCCACGAGTGGGACATTTTCGAAGTGATCCCGATGACGTATGAGAGTCTGCCTACAATAAATCACTAGTAATCAAACTAGCAGCAATAAAAAAGAACCTTCCGTGCATCAAAAGACGTAATAAAATGCTGTTTGTCGTTTCCATTTGATTCATGGAAAAAAGAACCTCTGTGGCGTTGCCATGGGGAACGGCGCGCTTGGTTCAAAGGTTCCGTTTTCGCCGAACTGCGCTTCGCCCGGCGCCCTGCTTCGCTCCCGCGGTCGCGTCTCAGTGGTAGTTTCGGGATCGCGTACTGCCGCGTGTGTTTTGCGCGCTCGTGAAAGTCGCTCTTACAGAAAGCTCGACAAAATGCCGCATGCAACGACGCCGGCACTACGAGAGCTCTCAGCAGCATACCGAATTCATCGGGGCTCAAGTCGCTGAATTGGAGCCCAGCGTCGCGAGCCAGTCTCGTTGTCAAGTTCTCCGTCCAGATCCATTGCGGCGATTGCGGCAAGCTTCGATGGCTACGATGGCCGTTGTTGCTGCAGTGGGTCCCGCTACTTTCGCTCTGCTGCTACTAGTGTCGTCGGCCGCGCAGTAAAGGCGGGCAACGTTGGGCACGGCAGCAGTGACGTAGGAAAGTCGGATTTCAGGTGGGTGATTTGAAGTGCGCTAACGCGATGCGGACCTCTAAAACGTGATTTTATTTCAAAATAAGCACTTTCTTGGCATAAAAGTAGCACTACGAGGTTTCTGGACCGCTATTTCAACAATCAACGTAGACTTAATATTTGCCTTTAGTGTCCCTTTAAGGACAGCACACCGGAACGAAACCATATGAACTTTTGTGCATATATAGGTGCGTGTGTACGTGCGCGCGCGCATGTGTGTGTGTGTGTGTGTGTGTGTGTGTGTGTGTGTGTGTGTGTGTGTGTGTGTGTGTGTGTGTGTGTGTGTGTGTGTGTGTGTGTGTGTGTGTGTGTGTGCGTGCGCGCGCGCGCGCGCGCGCGCATGGGCGTGCGCGGTCGCTGTTTTACCATAGTCATGACTCGACACTCCAGCGTCAGAGTTAAAACATTTTACCTCTATCTGGTAACAAAGACCTTCGGTCTTTGTTACCAGATGGAGGTAAAATAAAACACACGCACACACACGTGCGCGCGCGCTTCCTCTGTCTGCCTCTGTTTTTCTTCGCCCTCTATACAAACGTGCTGAGATCCTACTTATAGTACAAGTGCCTCTGTTCACCTCATGGGATTTCAGTCATGCGTCTACTGCAAAGCGAAGTCCCTTCTTTTCGTTCAGCCAAAAGTTACGTAAGCAATTATTCATGCACATACCATAAAATACCGCTTAATTTGATGCACGACACAGCCGTTCCAGTACACGTAAAGGACGCATACATACACTCCAAGCATTATGCCGTAAGACAAGTCTGCGCAGGGCTGGTCTAGAAGCGCGCGCTCACAATAAAACAAGAACAAAAAAGAAGGAAAGAAACGTCGCGAAATAGGTACACCTCAAAATAAAAAAGTAAGCAATACCGCCTTCAGAGTGCCAGTTTTTCAATAAGACGCCCGTCGAGTGCACTGATGCGAGCTGCCGAACTCCATAATGCACGAACAGTTTTTATCAACTAGAGAATATGCTGCTATTGTCTATTAGAATTTACGCTGGTTGTTTTTTGCGTAGGTCCATGCTTGCTTTCCGATCGAGTGCGTTCAATAGCAGCTTCCCTCTGTGAGACGCTGCTGGGTTGTCCTATATGCAACGCCACTTCGCAGCCAATAATATCAGCTTCGTCATTTCCTGTCGCGTTGCACAGAACTCTGGGCTCAGAATTTGTTCATAAACTCATTTATATCGATTCGTCTTGCTTGACAAAAGTACAAGTTCCTTCGTCGGGTCAGCGTAGAAATGCTTATGCGTTTAAAGAAAAAAAAGGATGACTCAGTAGTCAATACCATTAATATATTTGTGATTTGTGTACCTGGAATCAACAAATGCGGGCGGCGTATCATTACCCATTTCATGCGATTAACTGCACCTCCAGCAAAACCGCGCAACGATGGCATCATCTCTTTGATATGCTGATTCAGCACGCATACAGAAGAAAAGGGGCGCATATTGTTACTTACTTTCGTATTCCATTCTTCTTGCCCTTCCTCGTTTTCTCGCGTGAAGCCAAGCGACATATCGCCGGAAGGCGCCACTCGGGGATCGGAAAGCAGAATTGGAGGATAAGAATCTCTACAAAATGCGGCACCATTCGAAAAAGTAAGCAAAAGACAGCATCTCAACCTGAAAAGGCTACATTGAATAGGGATTTACGCGACAAAACCACATGATTATGAAGCACACCTAGTGGAGGATTAACTTCGTTCTTCAGAAACCATAGCGCACTAAACGAACAACGAGACGGGATGAACACGGGACAAGCGCACAGGACAAGCGCACAAACACAGGACAAACACAGGCAAGAGCTCGTCTCGTGTTCGTTTAGTGCGCTATGGTTTCTGAAGCACGATGAACAATCAACATGCCCGAACGTCCTCCCTTCTGAAGATTAACTTCGATCACAGGATGTTATTTAACGCGCTCCTAAGTTCACTGGCGTTCTTGCATTTCGCCCCCATAGAAATATGGCCGCCGCGGTCGGAAATCTACCTCGGGCCCTTGTGGTCGTGAGCGCGGCACCTAAACTTCTAAGGTATACCACAGCGGGTTCACTCAGAAGAGAACTCTTACAAATTGCAAGAATCGGCGGCTATGCTCTGACTCTGTAAACCTGGAGAACAACACGATCCCCATAATAAAGTAAGTTCCGACATAGCGATACACTATTTCCCCATGGAGCATTTACATGACAGTACTCTTGTTGTTGGTATCGCCAGTGGCATCTTCGCCTAGTGGTACTGACTACATTTTTCAAAGACCCTGATTGCCTAGTTAAAGAAGACGCGGCTTGGGCCGCGTGTCGCGATATGCCAGTCGTTGGTGCTAACATTCGAAATGTGGGGACTCACTACATCGCTTAACAATTTCTTCAAACGGCGGAACGCGTATTGGTATTAATCTTGGCCCTGGCGAAAAGAAAAGAAGCAAATCTAACTTTAATATCTAGTGCTATTCCGAGCTTTTGGAACGTCATTTTGAGCCTAGCAGTATATATTGCCGAGCCATAGCGAAATGAAGCAAAGAGAATGCAGGGTGATCAGTCGGGTGACCGTCCGGTTTTCTACCCTACAGTTAGGGTAATATAGAGGGAAAATAGAATCTCTATCCACGCTCCAGTGTGTTCCCCACACCATCACTACGTGTAGGGCAACTATGAGGCTTGACATTCCTGAGGCCATTTTCTGAGTTGGAGATACATCGCCACAATATCGTTTTCAGTTCGCGCTTATTGGCTGGTTGAGAAAAGGTGGGCAGGTATACTTGCTTCAGTAATTGGACGCGGGGGCAAGTTTCACCGCAGTGACCCTCCTCCACCTCCCCCCCCCTGCACCGTCCCTGTTGGTAGAGTTCGAAAACAAAACAAGCTCTGCCAGGGATTCAAAAATGAAAATGAAGCGATAACGTGCTTCTCACAACGGCCTGCCATTGGTCCCGTGCTTTCCGCGGGTTAACGTGGGAAGTAAACAGTTGTTTGAATGAAACATCAAGGGTCCTTGATCGCCATTATCGTGAAATGGTATTCGTAGCCTGCGCATTAAAAAAAATGGCGTGAAAAGTTCTACTGAGTAAAGGCATGGGCGCCCCCCTTCACATGATTGGGGGAGGGGGGGGGCACCCCCCTGTCCCTCCTGTGCGCACGCGTGTGGCCGAAAGCGATCGTCTCAGAATGCGGCCCATGGAGTAACTTTTGAAAAGTCCTTAAGATGTGCATATTCACTGTAATTAAGAGATGGGAGAGGGGAGCACACTTGTTGTGAGAAGACCAGTCAGTAAACGATAGTGGCTGGAAAACCCACATTGGAGGCTGATTCCTTGCAAATGATCTAATAATGTTGCTTTTGGAAGCTTTCAAGCGCAATGACATATTTAATACTGCTGCAGTCCTACCTGAATTTGGACATTTGCTGAAGGTTGGTGTACCTGCTCACCATATCCCAGTCTGAGTGCCACAAGCACCACCTTTTCGCTAACTAGTACAACGTAATTTACATTATCAATAGAGCCAAGTCCTCAGAAGCTTTCCGATTTTCAAAACCTGCATGATGAGAGCACATTTCTAGCTACATAGTCTCAAGACCATTGTTCTGGCCAGAAGCTATTGAAAACATGAAGTAGTGTTCGCAAGGGGTTTCAAGACATGGCGATAACAACAGCATCCATACTGCCACGCGTGCTTTGTCGCTTCTTAAAATATTCATGGTAAACAACCTTTAATGGAAACCAACAGATAATGGCGGCAAGGAAGGTATAGCGGACGTTAATTGTACTGTCTTAACTGTATTGCAGTAATTACGATATGACTGTGAAGAAAGTAAAGTGGACGAAAAGACAACTTATAAACAAGGTGTACATCTACTTCAAATGAAATATTTTGCTGTTTAAAGCGTCAGCGTTCCGTTCACAGTCAAATAGCTATTTTGCTTTACAATCAGCAACGATCATTTCAGCGCAATGCATCAGTTTCCGTCTTTCTTTTTCTTTAATATAACCCTGCCGATCATTTACTCAGAACACGATTCGACCAGCTCGCAGAGTACAACAGGAAGTTCATTGTGAACGATAGGCATCGAAGCAAATCGAGAGTCGGCACTGCTTGCGTGAGCTTCGGCACCTCTCGAACGAGAGAGGCAAATCTGGTTCGGACACGACACGCAGCACGCTCGTCATCCAGCCCTCGATCAATATGCAGCCTCCAGTGACTGCCGTCGATAGAGCGACAGACAGGCAGTGAACCTGTAGAGAAAACAAAAAACAACATGCGCATCATTCGCATGATTGCTCTCTCTGTCTTCCTTGCCGAATGCCGCCTGCATTACCGCTTTGATGGGTGCACTTCCTTCTCTTTGGCCTCACTTTACATTTGCTCTCGGGATTCCACTCCCTTCCTCCTTGATCTTTCCTCCTCATATGATATAGCTTAGTTCAGAATTGTGTTATATCCGTTGTATGGCAATAAGATCACGCAATAACCGTAGGGCACGCAAGCATAGAGCAAACGCCAGTTCTGCTGCGTGATCTCTGCTGGCAAACACACTAAGCAGCTTCCAAAAGGAGAGCGCCAACCAGCGACGAGCCCCGATCACGCGGTTCCGGAACGCGGCTGTAGGCTACGGAGCCAGTGTTCGCGTGGCGATCTGCTGCTTTTGGGCGAGAGCTTTTTTTTTTTTTTTGTCTCCTTGTCATAGCACAATCTATACCACACAGACGGAGAATTCTCGCGCGTGCGGTCCTTAAGCGTCTGCGTGGTGTAGACTCTTTTCGGTATTTTTTTTTTTGCGTCCTCGCAAACGTCCCGATAAATCTGTTTCGTACCAAAAACACGCGCAGCGCACTCCCAGCGCCAGGAAGGGGCCTACAGGTACTGTGCAATAGCACAAGGGAAGGGTTGAGCTACTATTATTATCTTCCAGCGTATAGGCTCTCATCCGCATGGATTACCATTCGCATATATAGGAACGGCTGCGAGTGCGCTCTCCGTGTATGTCTTATTCCGAACTCTACAGCGTAGATTCTGTCGTTTCTCTTCTTCGCAGCAGACACACGCACGCACGTGTTCTTCTGAGAAGCAGCGCCCGTACGTTGTTTGCACTGCCCCTGCGCCGAGCTTACGACACACGTTGCGTACCTATATTATAACTTGCGAACGTGTTGGCGTTTCTCGTGCTCTCGGCCCGAGTCCGGTGTTTGCCAGATTGGAGCGCGAATCTTGCGGGACATGTTGACACACGCGTTCGCGTATGCGAAAATCGCTTGTACGGACGCGACCGAGAAATGGTCCCGATATTTTCTTCTTTCTTTTTTTTTTCGATCTCAGCCCTTTGTCATCTGCTGTCTTTCTGGCTTCCTTCGCTCCGCATCGGGATGCAGTCGCGAGAGACGGTGGCACGAATTTTTGTTTTATCGAAGTCTAGCCTTGCGTAAACTTATATTATGAACCACGAACAGTTTTAGAAGTGGAATTTAAATGGAAACAGAATTTAAATCTATAGCAACTATCCTACCGGTAGAGCAAGTGAGCCAGACAACATCTCTATAGATACTTGTCAAGGCACTTGGACCAGAATCAATAAATACGATCACGAAAGTACGCCTATAAATGTTAATGATAGTAGCTCAGTAGATTGGAGCAGACCTTTCTTTATCCTAGTACATGAAAAAGACGACGCCAAAAAAATATAGAACCACCCCATGAATATCTTGTATTAGTAAACCATCTCCTCAATGTATTACAGTAAAAGCTAGAGCCTTACATAAAGAGAGAGAGAGAGAAAGAGTTGGCCAAGGAACAAGTCCGTTTCGGAAAATGGGCGTAATACGAGAGGTCACATTGCAAATATTAGGTACAGATACAGATACAGCGAACTTTAGTGGAAAACGTCCTGAGAGACGATGCCCTAGGGCAGCGTCGCGGGCCGCTCTCATGGCACGTGGGGAACGGTAGGCCAAGCCTGACCGTCGCATCGGGGGCTCCCTAGACAGCCCAAAGTTCGTGGATGGAAACCTGCAAAGAATACCAGAAGCCTTTGTATTTTTGTTTCGTCGATTACACCAAGGCTTTTGACTCCGTTGACTATTCCAAGCTAGCGGTATACCTTAGAAAATTGGCGTTCCCGTGCGCTTTTTAAATTCTACTAGAGAACGTATGCACTGACAAGAAGTGACAAATGTTCGTAGCACAGACTGGTTTAAAGTTTGAGAGAGAGTCAGGCAGGGTCTTTCACCGTACTTATTTAACTTATGCACAAAGTACAGTACGTGCTCAGGAATTTCGACCTCGAAAACTAGGATATGGAAGTAAAAATTGGAGTAACAAAGGTAACCAGCTTGCGATATACAGATGACACTGCAATACTAGCAGGAAGCATATAAGATTCTGTAGGGGCAGGGGCCTTTGTAAAACCGCTATAATAGCGGCTTATTGCTCCCATCTTAGCATTTGCTTTGAAGATGAATGCTGAAATAAAGGAATGGAAAATGAATGGAAAAGGTTGTTATCACCCGTTCTGACGGTAAACAAAGAAAGCGAGAAGGCTTTCACAAACATAAACAAGACTAAAGTTTTATTCAAAGTCAGCGAGTGTTTATGCGGCCACGACGACGAGCATGCGTACCACCTGTTGCTCGACTGTACCAAGCACATCACTAATAGACAGTGACTCGAACAGGAGCTCTGTTTACTGGACTCGGAACGAACCCTTTTGGCTTGCATAAATATTAGACCTATGACCATCATATGCCCCCACAAAGCAATGACAGTCTTACAACACTTCTTTGAAGACACTGCTATTTGTGATGAGTACTGACTTAACGCGTGTGTGCAGCGTGAGCCAGACATTAGCGGGGTCTGTTAGGCATACAGACAGACAATGAACTTTATTTGATCCTGTTAGAAAGATAACTTTTTTTAGAAAGATTTACCTTTTTTATTTTTCTTGGCTTTTTTATTTTTATACTGAGTGAAAATGGGTAGCCATCGCCAGGAAATGGCGACAGCTTCTTTATTTATTTTTATTTCAATAAAAAGAACTAAATTTACGACAATATATATATATATATATATATATATATATATATATATATATATATATATATATATATATATATATATATATATATATATATATATATATATATATATATATATATATATATATATATATATTGTGGACATTTATTATGCACATCTTCTTCATGTGTACATTATCACCATCATGATGCATTTGGTTATGCATCCTCATCTTCGTCGTGTATCATCACCATCATTGTGGGTGGATCGTGCCTGTTTGCTGCCGGGTCTTCGGGACAAATAAACGTCTGCCCTACCAAGACCTCATACGTGGTCGAGGTTGCTTCTGGATCCCCCGTCCTCTACTCGTCCGCTCTACCTCCTAGAGCTTCGCTCAGGTCGCCGTTTGCGCCAGCTGTGCAGCAATATGTCACAGCACGAGCAGGTCGCTGCTGCTACCGTCTCCACTCTGGCACCGCAAGCCACGCCTTCACACGTCGTAAACAGCCCCCAGCGCGAACCTCATCTCTTCGCTGGTCTGCGCGGAGAAGACGTGGAGGACTGGCTGGACGATTTCGAGCGTGTCAGTTCTGCTAATCGGTGGGACGACACGTACAACCTAACTCCTTCTACCTTACCGGTGTGGCGAAGACGTGGTTCTTCAACCACCTGATTGACATCCCCGACTGGGCTACCTTCAAAGAACAGCTGCGCCAAGTCTTTGGCACACCGGCCGTTCGGTCGGCTCTCGCCAAGAAAACCATCGAGGCTCGGAAACAACATCTCGGCGAGTCGTACACGTCCTACATCGAGTATGTTCTTGCGCTCTGCCGACGTGTCAATCCATCAATGTCAGAGTCGGACAGGGTACGCCACATTCTCAAGGGCATTACAACTGTCGCATTCAATGCTCTTGCCATCAAGAATCCGGCTACCGTTGCTGAAGTTGTCACAACGTGTCAGCGCCTCGACGAACTTGAGTCTGTTCGCCTCCCACCGGACAGTGACGAAACACGTTCTACAACGGACGCAGACCTACGAGGCATGATAAGGGCACTGATACGTGACGAATTGCGATCCATGGGATTCTCAGTGCCTACGCTGTGTCCCAGTCAGCCTTCCGGCACGGCCTTGCGTGATGTCATCAGGGAAGAGCTAGCGTCCTTGACTCACTCGGCGCACATTCAACCCGCTGCCTTTCGCCTCCTACCAACATTCGCGCAAGTTGCTGCCACACCTCTAGGGAACGCCAACTCGACGTTGCAGCCATCAACATACGCGTCGGTTCCTGCCGCGCCCCCTGCGAGCTTCCCGTCACCGCCGGCTGAGCCCTCCTCTGCCCATCTGACTGCGCTATCACCCGTTGCCCCAAACCCTGCCTACTACCCGCCTTGGCGATCATCTCGCCCTACGTGCTACTATTGCGGCTATCGCGGCCACATCTCACGCTTTTGCCGCAAGCGCCAGCAAGACGAGCGTCGAGGATACGACATGTGCGAGCGTGACTTCCCCGGAGGAACCTTTTACCAAGGCCGCCGTTATTCGTCACCTCCGCGTCGGTCACCATCTCCGTCCGCATCGAGTGAAGTGCGCAATAGTTATCGGCCAACCAGACGCCGTTCACCTTCGCCCTTCCGTCGCTCCTCGTCTCCGCTTCGGCCTGCCTCCCTCACCTCTGACCACCGTCCGGAAAACTAAGCGATGCAGTTTTTGGAGGAAAAACTGCATTAACACACAGGACTCAAATTCCTCCAGCACGCCCTTGCAATATGATTTCTGTAATAGTTGGAGTGCACGTCGATGCCTTGGTGGACACTGGTGCTACGTTTTCTGTTCTTCGTGCTGATTTGTGTGCCCGTCTCAGGAAAGTGATGACGCCTTACGATGGACCTACACTGGTTTGCAGCCCAGGGGAACACAATTCGCCCTTCCGCTCTGTGTACTGCCCGCGTGCTAATCGATGACATTCTTCACCACATAGAGTTCGCTGTGCTGTACCCGTGCTCTCACCAACTCATTTTAGGATGGGATTTTCTGTCGTCTACTTCCGCGGCTATTTATTGTGGCCAACGTGTCGTCCACCTTACCGGCACAGACTACTCGCTCGGCGACGACATCTACAAGCCACTTCGCCTCGTCGCTGCTACAGATACCGAGCTGCCACCACGTGAACAGCGAATCGTAACGGTCGTGTCCAACGACGTCGACTCTGGTGACGTATTGGTCACCCCGTCACCCCGCTGCCTTAGTAAAGGCATAGCTCTTGCATCGGGTGTCGTTCGCTTCCACAATGGTTCAGCTCTCGTCGCCGCCACGAACGCAACATCGGAAAAGATTTTACTTCCGCGGGGCACCACGGTAGCCTGCGTTGCCGATCCGGAGCCTGTATGCGTCGTGCCTCTTACGCCTGTCTGCTCCAAAGGCCACTCTACTGCTGATCGTACTTCTTCCTCCGCCCTTACAGCAGTCATCCGCAGTGACTTGACAGATTCGTAGAAGCAGCAGCTGGTTGCTTTGTCGAACAAGCACGCAACCTCTTTCGATGCCTATTCGTCCACCTTGGGCCAAAGTACCGCTGCAGCACATCGCATTCAGACCGACGGAACGTCGATTGTGCACCGCCGCCCGTACCGCGTGTCTCTAGCCGAGCGAAAAATCATCGAAGAAAACGTAGCCGACATGCTGCAACGGGACATAATCCGCCCCTCAGCCAGCCCTTGGTCGTCTCCCGTTGTTCTGGTGCGGAAAAAGGATGGTTCCGTACGCTTTTCGGTAGATTACCGGGCGCTCAATAAGATCACTAGGAAGGACGTATACCCTATGCCACGGATTGACAACGCTCTTGATTCCTTACAAGGCGCGGAATACTTTTCGAGCCTCGACTTGCGTTCCGGCTACTGGCAAATCCCCATGCACGAAGATGACAAAGAAAAAACAGCGTTTGCCACTCCGGACGGCCTATATGAGTTCAACGTGATGCCTTTCGGGCTATGCAACGCACCCGCGACTTTTGAGCGTATGATTGACACCGTGCTGCGTGGCCTGAAATGGAAGACTTGCCTGTGCTACCTAGACGACATTGTTGTCTTTTCATCAACGTCTTCTCAACACCTGCAACGCTTGGATGAAGTTCTGACGTGCCTTGCGGGCGCTGGTCTTCAAATTAACACAAAGAAATGCCATTTCGCCAGCAAGTCCATTAAAGTCCTCGGTCATGTCGTGAGCAAGGACGGAATACGCGCTGACCCCGACAAAACCGCTGCGGTGCTTCGCTTTCCTCGCCCTGAGAAGCCTAAAGACTTGCGAAGTTTCCTTGGCCTCGCGTCTTACTTTCGTCGATTTATACGAAACTTTGCCTCCATAGCTGCACCACTACACAAGCTACTTGTCTCCGGTACGCCCTTTGAGTGGTCTCAGGAATGTGAATCGGCTTTTGACATGATGAAGGATGCCCTCACGACCGATCCTGTTCTTTCCCATTTTGACGAAGCCGCTCCGACTCTCCTGCACACAGACGCTAGCGGCCGCGGTTTAGGCGCCGTTCTTCTGCAGCGCGACAACTCTTCGCGAGAGCGAGTCGTTGCATACGCCAGCCGCGTACTCTCTGCAGCCGAGAGGAACTACACGATCACCGAGCAGGAATGTCTGGCCGTCGTCTGGTTGGTGCAGAAGTTTCGTCCCTATCTGCACGGCCGTCATTTTACTATTGTTACTGACCACCACGCGTTATGCTGGCTTTCCACACTCAAGAACTTATCGGGACGCCTCGGTCGCTGGATTCTGCGTCTTCAGGAGTATGAGTTCAATATCATCTACAAGTGTGGCAAAAAACATCAAGACACCGACGCTCTTTCTCGCTGCCCGCTACCTACGGCCCCGCTCGGCGCTTCCGCAATCGCTTCGCCCACTTTTACATCGGTCCCCTCCCTGGCCTCTATAGACCACCTGCCTCCGGACAACGACCAAGAATTTGCCTCTCGCCAGCTATCTGACCCGTACTGTCGACGGATCATGGGCCATCTCTCTGGAACTTCCTGTCCACTTAACGCGCGGCTACGTCGCCAACTCTCGCAATTTAAGCTCGACAACTCCGTGCTGTACCGCCGAATTCACCATCCTGACGGTCAGCGCTGGGTGGCCGTTCTACCTCGCTCTCTCCGCTCTCACGTCCTCACAGCCTTCCACGATGATCCGACTGCAGGTAATCTCGGTTTTCATAAAACCTACGACCGCCTTAGAAGTCGTTTTTATTGGCCTGGCATTACTACTAGCGTAGCCAGGTACGTCGGGTCTTGCACTATCTGTCAAAGTCGAAAACTCCCAACATCTGGTCCTGCCGGTAAACTGCAGCCTCTTCCGTGTCCCGCGACACCATTTGAAGTTGTAGGTGTCGATCTTTTCGGCCCCCTTCCAGTCACTGCCGCCGGCAAACGATGGATCGTGACAGCTGTGGACCATTTGACCGCTACGCTGAGACATCTTCTGTGGCTACTGGTTCTGCTTCTGAAGTTGCCGATTTCGTTCTCCAAGCCATTATACTGCGCCATGGCGCTCCACGTGTTCTGATCAGTGACCGTGGAAAGGCATTCCTCTCTCAACTATTGAACGAACTTGTCCGATCCTCCGGCACCACTCACAAGTCCGCTTCCAGCTACCATCCTCAGACTAACGGCCTGACCGAGCGATTTCATCGCAGACTTGCCGATATGATCTCCGCCTATATTCAACCAGACCACAAAAACTGGGACGCGATTTTACCATTCGTCACTTTCGCCTATAACACAGCCATTCAGCGGACAACCGGCTATTCACTGTTTTACCTGGTTTACGGATGTTCCCCTACTTCCCTTCTGGACGTTTTTTTCTTTACCTCCAACGTAAATCCGTCGCCATCCTCTGCCGAGGAATACGTTTCACGACTCGCCCAGTGCCGCCAGCGTGCTCGCCTGAATACCGAAGCCAGACAGCAAGACGGGAAAATTGTTTATGATGAAGCGCATCGTGCTGTCTCTTTCCGACCCGGTGACGAGGTCCTGCTCTTGACGCCTCTTCGCACACCTGGTTTGTGTGAGAAGTTTCAGCCACCGTTTATCGGGCCGTACACAGTTCTGGAACAGACTTCACCTGTGAATTATCGCGTGACGCCACTTGTAACCCCAGCAGACCGCCGTTACCGTACTACCGAGATTGTCCATGTCTCCCGCATCAAGCCCTTCATACGACGTTCCTCCTCTCCTTGAGCTGCAGCGGCCAGGCTGGCCGCTTTCACGTGGGGGGAGTTAGTGTGGGCATTTATTATGCACATCTTCTTCATGTGTACATTATCACCATCATGATGCATTTGGTTATGCACCCTCATCTTCGTCGTGTATCATCACCATCAGTGTGGGTTGATCGTGCCTGTTCGCTGCCGGGTCTTCGGGACAAATAAACGTCTGCCCTACCAAGACCTCATAATATATAGATCCGCTCAGAACTCAGAACGAGGCAGAAAAAAAAAGGAAATCCACTCGTTTCAAATGTGTATACAGTGTTAAACGTGAAGGTAAGCTCAAAGGAGACAACCGAACCCCGAGCAGCAGCGAACGATAAAGTCTACAGTACGTGTAAAAATAGCATATTTTGTTCAAGGGGTTTCATGCTCGCTTCGGATTCTATACGCCCGAAAACAATGTAATGAGTGAGAGACGTAATTCGGGGCAGCTGGTGTTATAGAACGCTGGTTCTATAAAACGCAGGTCGCTTCAAGAAATGTTTACCATAAGCAGGAAGAACCGAAGAAAACATCGCGCCGTATCGATAACAGTAAGTGCGCGCATGAATCAAGGCAAACGTGGCACGCTGAAGATCCACTTTGACGCGTCCGTGGTACGTCGTCAACCGAAAAGCGCTCATGTGTACAAAGCGTCAATACAGCAACTAAGAACCATTTCTTTTTCATCTCCACATTGTGCGGCGTCTGGCTGTATATACACGCCAGTAAGTAAATATAGGACGACGTAGCCCGGTGGGAAGAAGCGCGAAATCTTTCTAAAAGCTTTCGTGTTTTTTTTTACCAATCCCTTCTTTCTCTGAGGAAAAAAACAAACAAACAAGAGTCCGTTGTATTGCACATGCCTTAAGATGAATTCATAGACGAAAGGTTGTCTTAAGATGTCGACATAGGCCGGGAATATTGATTGCGCTCTGTAAGAAATGGTGAGTTCTCGGAATTAGTGTTTGCCGCCCGTGTGTTCCCTTCTTCGTTTTTAGCGGACCGGTGTTGTGTGGCGGGGCTAGCCCAACTTGTGTGGCACGTATACGTTTTTGTTGACGCACAGGAAAAAGACACGGAATCCTAGCCTTATACAGATTCGCTCTAATAACAGTGTAGGCAAAGAACCACAGAGAATAGCAACTTCATATCGCCACTTGACGAGCAGCTTAGGAAATTTTATGGCTTGTACGAGTACACCCAATGCGTCAAGCAGTAAACAGTGCCGCTTAAGTTTTGCGGCAGGCTCATTAAAACTTTGTTCAGCTCTTAAGACAAATCAAGTTGGGAGGTTTACCGACACCACGATATGATAATGAGGCACGCCGTAATGGAGCACTCCGGTTTAATTGTGACCCTCTGAGGTTCTCTAATGTGCACCTAAATCTTAGCACATGTACGCATTTATGTTTAGCCACCAACTAAATTCGGCCGCCGGGACTTGCGACCGAACCCACGTATCGAGCTCGGCAACACCTTCCCTGCTAAGCTACCATGGCAGATTTTGCTCCGCTCTCTTAGATCTATGTAATGTGTCTGAATTGCTCTACGCAAGCGCTTGGCCAGGTTTTCCTGCCATAAAAAACATGGTTGATCCCTCTGTCATAGGAATCGGTATAACACGAAAGTAAAACGTGTCTGCACAGACGTAGTTGAGCGTTCGTTTTGCATTGTTTCGCCCCGAGGGCGAAGGAATGATAGTTATAGCAACAAGTTGTAATGTCACGTGAAGAACGGCTAGCAGCTCGAAACTTGCAACGCGCTGCTCAAGCAGAAAGGACGCACGGAACGAACATACACAGGATGAGCGTGAACTAACAACTGTCACAGCTCGACAGTTAAAGCGCGCTGGTCAAATACAAACGAGGACGCACGAAACGAACGCACAAGTATACACAGGATGAGCGCGAACTGTCACAGCTGTAACTTATTTATTTGTGAGCAGCGCGCTCCTTTCGCAAAAGCGGCCGCTGCAGTGACCGAAGTGACCTTCGTGCTCTCTGTAACTTCAGCGCAAACTTGCGGTGACAGCGCAAGACGTACAAGATAAGCGCGCGCGCAGGAGCGACCACGCCCTGTAGAGGCGCACGCTCATCTCAACGCGTGGGGCGACGCGCGCCGTTCGAGCCCTTCGCGCCATCTCGCTAGTGATAACGAAAACGCGCTGATGTACCGCGATCTCCGAGTACAGCCACCGGCAAATGGTGTATATAAATAGCACGCCGTTAGCATGTCGAAGAGCGTGCCGTCTGTGGCGGAGTCGTTTCGCGCTGGGGATCGAGAGGTCGTAAGTTCGACTTCCGGTGACGGAACTTTTTCTTTGCCACATGTTAGTCTTGTAGCGAAGCGATCGAACTTAGTAATGGGTCGTCCTCTCGAACACCTCCTAGTGGGTCGCCCTCTTCGGCTCTTTTCGAAGAGAACGTAACTCGCGCTGAGAGTCGGCCCCGCCTTGACTGTCGCTGTTGAGTATCGTCGCCGCTAATAAACCTCTTTAGGTTTATTAAACGAGGGCCGAAGTTGTTGTGAAGGCTCAGCACTCTCCACCAAATTATAAAGAGGTTTATTAGCGGCGACGATACTCAACAGCGACAGTCAAGGCGGGGCCGACTCTCAGCGCGAGTTACGTTCTCTTCGAAAAGAGCCGAAGAGGGCGACCCACTAGGAGGTGTTCGAGAGGACGACCCATTACTAAGTTCGATCGCTTCGCTACAGTCTTTACATTTTAGAACGTCATATCCGTGACGGAAATGCGTCAGTGGTGCCGTGGTGGACCCCGGCATAAAACACTTTCGTGTTAAAAAAATTAGGACAGCTTCGCACTGGTGGTGCCAAGTCTGAAGGAAGAGCGCGGCTGGGCGGCCTTCCTAAGTATACAAACCAAGCCTAGCCTAGAGATAGCCAGTTAAGCTTAGATATAGCCACGTGAGCATAGAGAGGGGCATTATAAGCCTGGGAAAGCCAAGTTAAGCCTCAGAGAGCAAAGCTGAGGCTTTATCTCTAATATATATAACCAGAGGAGCTGTTTAAGCTTGTAGAAGCCCCGTTAGTCGCGAACGGAAATTATCATCATCATGAACCGGCACACGCTCTCTTCGTCCTCTTCATCTTCTGCTTTTCTCCCAGAACACTTGCCCCGATTTCTGCGGCGTGGGATACAAAAACTAATACAATAACTGAGATACATTGGGTGACGGATTGAGTACAGAGAGAGAAAGAGAGAAAGAAAGAGATAGAAAAAAATAGAAAGAGAAATTCTTGGCGAAAAAAATTTCTTAGTGTGGCGGGATTCGAACCCGCGTACCCACGATCCGAATGCGACCGTCGTAACCACTCGGCTATCCAGGCACGCCAGCAGAGCAACGCATAGCATAGACTTGTATATCAAGGGGTGAGAAAGGTAAGTGAAGGTGAGGAGGAGAGATGTGAGGGTGAAGAGGAGAGAAAGGAGGGGAGGGAGTAAAGCATGGCATAGCCTTGTTTAGTACAGTACAAAAAGAGGTGGGACTGAGGAGTAGAGAAAGGAGGGGAGAGGGTGAAGCATATCATAGCCAGGTATAGTGCAGTGCAGTAAGGGGTGGGAAAGGGAAGTGACGGTGAGGAGGAAGGAAAGGAGGACGGGATAGGGTGAAGCATAGCATACCCATGTATAGTATAATACAGTAAGGGGTGGGGAAGGGAAGTGACGGTGAGGAGGAAGGAAAGGAGGAGGGGATAGGGTGAAGCATAGCACAGCCATGTATAGTATAGACCCTTTTCGAAAAAGGGTGCCCCTAGCGCTGCGCACGCAAACTACAGTCTGCCGCCATTGTGAGGGCACCGCAGCAGACGATGCAGGCTTCGGCAACGTGCCAGTGCGTGACTTTTCAGTACCGCCGAATCGTGAACTGTCATCAACGTTTTTCGTAGAGACGGCTTGCTGCAATGGTGCAGACGTGCTGTGTTCCCATGTGCCACCATCGAGAATATCGCGACGAGAACAGCGATAAGGTGCGCGATAATACGTAAACAACAAACGCACGTGCTCTCTCTCCGTACGTGATGTCAAACGGACGTGCGGAAGGGCGCCGTTTTCTAAAGGCGCTACAGTAACGGACGTGCTTATTTCACAGCGCCATGTGTAGCCTTGCTTTTACGAATGAATAGTCTTCTCCAGAGTGCCTGCATGCGGTGAATTGCGATAGACTATTTGTGCAGAAATGCTGCGAGGGTTCGTAAGGCCAGCCAGAAAAATAAAAATGAAGTTGCGTACCGTTCATTTAGTAGCGACAGTACTCGCATATCGCAAGCCACGTGTCAACATTTTTTAGTACATGCAAACAGGGGCGTAGGCAGAATTTTTTTTCTGGGGGGGGGGGGCACCACCTTGATCTGAAGTGGGGGCAGGCCAGGCAGATTTGGACGAGTGTCATTTTGTTCTCTGTGTGCCATGGCAAAAAAAAATTTGGGGAGGGGGGGGGGGCAGGGGCCCGGTGTGCCTCCCCCCCCCCCCCCCGGCTACGCTACTGTATACAAATATACCCAACGCGTGGCGTCCGGAAAATAGTTGCGTGGTGTGGCTTGCGGCAGACAGGAATTTCACCGGTTGTGGTCGCATAGTTCCGCGACAGTGACGTCCTTCCTTTCCTTCCGTGAGAAGTTTGTAGCTTCGGCGAGCCTTTTTTTCCTGGTCCGGGCGCGCACGCGAGTTGGCTGTGGTCACGGTCCCGCAGCCGCGGCAGTCGAGCCAAACTGCTCCTCCAACCCGTTGAAGGGTACAAAATGTTGCTCATTGTGCATCGGAAGCACCTCAGAAAGACCAAGGGATAGGGCGAAGCACAGCATAGCCATGTATAGTATAGCACAGTAAGGGGTGGGGAGGGGAAGTGACGATGAGGAGGAAGGAAAGGAGGAGGGGATAGGGTGAAGCATAGCATAGCCATGTATAGTACAGTACAGTAATGGGTGGGAAAGGAAAGTGATGGTGAGGAGGAAGGAAAGGAGGAGGGGATAGGGTGAAGCATAGCATAGCCATGTATAGTATAGTACAGTAAGGGTGGGGAAGGGAAGTGACGATGAACAGGAAGGAAAGGAGGAGGGGATAGGGTGAAGTATAGCATAGCCATGTATGGTATAGTACAGTAAGGGGTGTAAAAGGGAAGTGACGGTGAGGAGGAAGGAAAGGAGGAGGGGATAGGGTGAAGCATAGCATAGCCATGTATGATATAGTACAGTAAGGGGTGGGAAAGGTAAGTGACGGTGAGGAGGAAAGAAAGGAGGAGGGGATAGGGCGAAGCATAGCATAGCCATGTATATTATAGTACAGTAAGGGGTGGAAAGGGGAATTGACGGTGAGGAGGAAGGAAACGAGGAGGGGGAACGCCACCAGCTTCACTGTTTCCTCATATCTTTTTTCTCGTTCTCTCACCCACAGCAACGCAATAAAATTTTTCTCATAAATGCTTGTTCTGCTAGCGTACCTGGATAACGGAGTGCAATAAAGAAGAAGAATAAGCCTGGATAGCCGAGTGGTTAGGATGCTCGCCTTCGGACCGTGGGTACCGGGGTCCGAATCCCGCCTCGCCAAGCAATTTTATTTCGTTTTATTTTTTTATTTTCCTCCTCCTCCTCACTTCTATCCAGCTCCTTTCCTTCCTCCAACGCGTTGCTAGGCGACGCATGGTGACGTCATCGCTCGTCGAGGTTTTTCTGCGCACACCGAACGGCCTAACATCCGATTTAAACAGCTTCGCTACTAATAAAGATAAATATTTTATCACCGCGTTTCTTGTATAGAAATCCTGTGCCGGCGCTACAATGCCAAGCACTCAAGCTTGCGCATCGTTGTTTTGCTGGAACGAGAAGCCAACCCCCCGAAGAACAGGCTGTTCCGAGTTGCCCCTGATTGCATTGCATCACCTTAGAGGCACCGCTGTCAAAAGAAATTAGATGAAAGGTTCGACGAACAGGATGTAAACATATAGCTACGTGCATCTGTCGCCAGTAATGAGCGACTGGTTGGAAGTAATTGCCGCAATGTGATCACCTAAGCTGTATCATAGCTCCCGCTGCACAATATATGTGCATGGCAGTTAAATAAATGGTAAAGGTCCGGAATCGCGTCATACGTCCGCAATAGGTTACCTGCGCGATGCGATATACGCCTTGCCGTGTCAGTGCCTAATTACACTGACAGCGACGCAACGACGAGACAATGTAATATGCGAATCACATTCTTTCAGCAGTGACAGTATGCTGAAGAATGCGACAGGTGATCAATCTGACCCCGTACGGTACTCCGAGTGGAATCGCGGAATTACTTGCATTGACGAAAATACATTTCTCGAGTGTTATTATAGCTGTCGGCCGATGTGCAAGGTATAGGAAATTGCAAAGAAAAAAATCGTGGTCAAGTTTATTTCAGAAAACACTCAGCGGCAACTAAAAAGGCTAGTACGAGGGTTGCACGACAGTCATGCAGCATACAGATACCTTCAAACAGCAAAAGTGTGCAATTACGAAACAAGGTGTATCACATAGTTATTTTATTGCGCTCAATCCCGAAAAATTTAGTACCGACGGATTCGGCACACACAATTCGAAATACCACATAATTTTGCATATATACTTAAAAAGTTTCTGCTTTGAAAGTTTACGAACTTACCCAGCTCGCAAACCTTTCCTTGGGTGTTGTACTTAACTCTACGTGTTAACCACGATTTTGCGCTCATGCTGCAGCAAGATGCATCGCTTTGAGAGATTTCTCAGAGTTCATTAGCGCTATAGAAGTACTGTAACGCAAACAGTACTGCAAGAAGTACTGTAAAACGCCAAACGGATGAGTTCCCTACACGTTAACACTTGCACGAGCGCGTATTAGGGTGCATTATATATATAATACGTACGGTAATGATACAGGTGTATACAAAAACCATTTAAGCAGAGTGCCTCCCCTCTCCCTCCCGAGCGAATACTGCTATTGTAAATTTAAAAGAACTGCACTAGGCAGAGCTATTTTTAAATCACAGACGCCATGAGGAGAATATGCAAGAAGTGCGTGGATGAAGAATTTGAAGTCATGGGGAACTGAAGCAATATTATATTGTTTTGCTGGGAAAATTAACACGCAACCGCGATTTCATTAGATCAGTTGTTGTGCGCTTCAGAGAGCAGATGAAGTAGCTTCACTGAATACTCACATCCAACGTGAGCGCATGAGCATTTTCGTGGAGCATTCGTGTGCACAGTTATTAAGGTTTATGATCAGCAGGCCCGATTCTCACTGTAATATCCTATGTCACCAATGCATCCTTTTTTATTTTATGTAACGCTCATTTCTCTGTGTTTCTATGCAAAGCTTCTTTCAAGATTATTATGATGACGATTACTAGTTCTAGCTCCCCAGAAAAAAAAATGTTCAGCCAGTTCCACGCCGTAAAAACCGTCGGCCAGCGAAGCTGTAAGCGCGCGAGTGTATGCGATTGGCTAGCGAGGTCGCGTGCGTCATCACAATCATCATCATCATTTCGAGCACCATCATCTTTATTCGCTCCCCCATTTCGACACGCGACCTGCGTGACTACTACTACTACTACTACTACTACTACTACTACTACTGCCTCCCCTATCACTACTACGACGAGGATAACGACAGCACAGAATACTAAGACAGCTTCGCTGCAAAAAAGCTAAGCTTATTTATTAACGCGATAGCGTTAAAGAGCTCGTTCCGCAGAAATTCCGGTGTCGGGATTGGTGTCGTTGGTTGTCTGCGTGGCAAACAGGTGTTCTACTACAGAGCGACGCTATTGCTTGAAACTGCGTCGGAAAAATACACTCTATGAATTTCATGTAGTGGAAGGAGTCTCCTTAACGCATGTAATATTGCGTGGCACAAGCGTAAAATCGCGCAAGGAGTGGGTGTTTTAAAGGCCCATCTATTACAAAGCGCTCAGACGTATTTAATGATCATCAGGTGCAAAAGCATCAACAAAGTGAACAGCTGCGTAGGTTTGCGTGTTGCTACGGACGTGTAGTGGGCCCTTCGCTGATTTGCAAAAGGAAGAATTATGGCGTAGTGGGCACTGCGCGACTGTACTTGCAGTAGGCATTCTAGGATAGTTTGAAACAATCAATGTTATGCATGCGCACAGTCGTTCGTTTCCTTGCGGCACGGTTGAGGCATGCACCGAGAACCGAAGCGAGGCTAGCAGTTGATAAGGCGATGCGCACGGAGCCCGATTAGGCTATCGAGTTCTACTCTTGAAGGCGAAGCTCCAGCGTCCTCCAAGTTCTTTTTTCTATTAGTCTACAAGGTTTAGTACTGGTCACTATAGGCCCGCGACTGGCGAAGAGTTTCTTGCCCCGTTGCGGATTCACAGCGCAACTTTGTAGCTAAAGGTTGCCCCTTAGTGCCAATTAGCCGCCTGGGAAAAATAAGAGCCTCTCATCTACGAGGCGACGAAAGCTTTGATTAAATGGCCATCGCCTTATTTGATTCAGGTTCTTTTTTTTTCGGCTGCGCTTAGAGACCAGAGAAGCATACGATGCGCTGTCCAGCCTTTCTTTGGCTGGAATAGAATGAGGGGATTGCCCCGGCCGTTCATCTTCGAACGTCATTAGCAGATAGCATTAAGCTTCCTCTGAAGAACATTAAGCTGTAACTGTTTGCGACTGCGAAGAAAAGACCGTTGGTGATGCGATTACCTCAGTACAGGTTGGACGATTAATTAGGACTTCGAATACGCTACCGCCTTGCGCCGTGAAACACAGTTCTTTCTTTTTTTTTTTTACTGCGACGTCTTGCAGTCACTGGCACAAGTTACCTGCAGGCGCTGGTTGTAGTTTCCAGTGCTGCAAAGAAGTCAGATTGGTGAAAGACCAGACCTTGGCACACTTGCACGTAACACAGGAGCCCAAAGGCATGATGGGCAAGTAAGAGCGGAGTCTTGACGCACTGTAACAATATTGGCCGCAGTCTCTTGTTCCAAACTATTGTTCAAATTCGGTGCAAGGCACTTGTGTTTCAGGTATTGAAAGGGTCTTTTTTTTTTATTTCAGAAACGCCTTACAGGCCCTGTCGGGCATTCATTAAGGGGGACATCGCAACAATAAAACATTTCGAACAATGGTAACTCTAAAACAACTCTAATACAACTCAAATACAACGACTCTAATGCGGCATTTTGAAAATACACAGTAAACACATTCACACAGAATTACATAAACAAATAGGGCAGACCAAGTGAAATGTGCGCATATACAATCGCGGACCGTTTCACGATTAATTGTCGAAACAATTCCATCGAGAAGAGCATTCCAGAGAGATATTGCACGAGGTACAGCAGACAAATTGAAAGCGTTAGTCTTACCAAAAAATGCGCTTCCAGCGAAGCTGATTACGCAACCGTGAAGACGTGCGTGCGGGGTTTACGAGAAGTTATAAACATGTCCTGTCAGTATGCACATATTTGTGAAGTATCCATAGCAAAGAGACCTCAATTACGATGGATTTCCAGGAGGTGCAAAATAATATCATGCTTAAGCCGCATTACTCTTATGTTACAGTCAAATATCCGAGAGATACAACGGAGAGCTTTATTCTGTATGCATTCAGCATGGTTGATAAATGACCTTCGTATGGCAGCCATACACAGGATGCAAATCGAAGGAAATGTCTGAAGGCAAGTCGTCAGTAAATATTAAGAAAAATAGGTGTCCCGAGACCCTCCCCTGTGCTACACCAGATGCCGGCTTCAGTAACAGAAGAAGCACAACTGTTCACGACGTAGTTAAATTGACGACGTAGTTATACAAAGTTTTGAAGCCGTGAAAGCGCTAGTGAGTCGAGACCTAGATAACTCAGAAATGAGACGGTAATGGGCAGCGCGATCAATTGCTTTAGAGAAGTCCAGAAAAATGAAATCTGTTTGTTGGCTGTTATTCGTATTCAAGAGCATTTTGGTGGTGAACTCTAGTTTTTGTGTTTTGCTACAGAGGCCTTTTCTAAAACTATGTTGTTTACTAAAGAAAAACTTTTTTTTTAGATGTGTGCACATGTGCGATGCGATTAAATGCTCAAGGAGTTACCAAGACACGTGTTAAATATATTGCGCAGTAGTTTGTCAGGCCTATGTTGATCTCCACTTTTAAAACTAAGAATAAACTTCGCAAGCTTTACAGTTAAGAGTAACGCGCCATACGATAATGAATCATTGAAGATGTGGTACAAAAGATACAGAGTGTTGTTTAATAGCTTAGTGTTAATATCGTCAATAGCACAAGCAGATGATATTGTTAATAGATACTTTAAGCTGAGCGCTTACGATCCGCTCCGGTCAGACCTGGGTACGCGTGTGCGCAGAACGATCGTGCGAGCAGCAGAATGTAGAGCGCATCTCTCGCTCCACTTATAAGTCAATTGAGCGCAGCGTAACGGGCGTCCACTTGGTTTCGCCTTCGTCTGGCATCCGAGCTGACAGCGTCTCGGCGAGACGCGCTGATCAAAAACGCGAAATCTATGCAATTCCCTGCAGTCTCTGCACGCTACGTCAGCGTGGGGCTGAGCGTAAGTGCGTCTCTTACGCTCTTACGTAAAACAATTGCCTCACTTGGAAAACAATTGAGGAAAACAATTGCCTCACTTGGAATATTGCTGGGTGCCACAAATGAGTAATCACATTCCGGAACCACTGTTATATCCGAATGGTCTTTCTTGGTGAAAACAGAGAAAAAAATGCATTGGATACTGGTTAACGCTCCCCGGCGTCTGAAAGAGGCTGATGTTTGTCATCCAACAAAGAAATTTCCCCACTGCAATTAGGTGTTATTTGCCAATTTTTTTTCGGATTAGTCTTCAATAGCGAAGGTAAGTCGTGAGCCAAGAAGTGTGTAAGACAATAGTGTACTCGTTAAGAAATAAAATTGGGCCAGCTATGCAGTGGAAATTTCCATTTCCATAGCGTAATTACACGTGCGCTGGTTTGCATAACAACAGTGTGCAAGCGACGCGCGCGTGAGCCTTGATGCGCCATCACACCCTTCTCTATGAGGGCGCAAACTTTTCACCAGTACGAATCATCTTACGCAGCAACGGCGAATCATTCGCACTTGGCTCTCGAGGAGATTATTACATACACGCCTGCCAATGCAAGTATATTTCGAAATTTCACAGTCGCTTTCGGTAGCTCACCGGTACTGACCAATAACGTATAGCTATCTTCGCGGTTACTGGTGCAGGGCAGCATACCGGACACCGGCGTACGGCTAACCCCCGTTCCTCTTCTTTCTCTCTCTCTCTCTAAACTGGGCCAGTCCATCTTCAGGGATTCGTGTGAAACGATACGAACTGCAACCTTTCCTTTTTGTATAAAATACCTGCAGTGATCCTGCAGACAACTTTTAAATGGAAAAACTTTGTGCAACGGTAAACAATTTTTCAATGTCGCAATGCTCATTTTAAACAGATTCCAGCAATATAGTATTATGCGGGAATCTGAGCAAGTGAAGTCTTCACGAGCCAGCAAAACAACAGACTGCAGACACGCGCTGCAGATTTCAATAAACAACGTGTCTTTCAGCAAGCCCTGAGTTTCGGCTTTTCTAGGGCAATTTTTTTGTGCGTAGTGCTTAGCCCAGACTAGTGTGTGTGTGTGTGTGTTGCGCATTCGGCGACAGAACGACCGCCGGTAGTCGAGGAACGGAGACAATCACTGAGGCCGGACTACGAATCGCACTTTACTCTTGGAAGACGCGCTTTTTCGTGCGTTTCTTGACCAATCATGCTGGCGTAAAAAAGAAGAAAAGCGAGCGTCGGCAATCGTGGCAGTCTTATCTCAAAATGGGAGCGCAAGAGAATAATATCTGGGGTTTAACGTCCCAAAACAACGATATGATTAGGAAAGACGCCGTAGTGGAGGGCTCCGGAAATGTTGACCACCTGGGGTTCTTTAACGTGCACCTAAATCTAAGTACACAGGCCTCAAACATTTTCGCCTCCATCCAAAATGCAGCTGCCGCGGCCGGGATTCGATCCCGCGACATTCGGGTCTGCAGTCGAGCGCCATTACCACTAGACCACCGTGGCGGGGCGGAGCGCGAGAGAAAAAAGGGGCACACAGAAGACATAACTGTGCTTGTGTTGCCCAGACACGCACACAAGAACTTATGCCATTACACAAAATTGGCCGTGCAGCCCATTTTGGGGATGAACGCATCCCGCAACTTCTGTTTTCACGATCAACGTTTCTTGCGCAACCTTTACAAAAGAGAACCGAACACAGCGATGAAGGACGTACAAAACACATCAGTGCAAAGTAACAGTCACAGCGAAAGCTGCAAGAGCGGCCTTTGTAGAGCCCGTTCGAAACCCTTTTGGTGAAACTAATACATGCAAGGTATCCACTACGCCATAAATAATATTTTTTGTGAAGTAGGGAAGCACCCACTAGGCCATTATTCGTCTTTCTGCGGATAAGCGAGGCACCTGCTACTCATCTGTAAGGCATTATGTGCACTTTTTTGATGCTGCCTGTGGCTGATGAAGATGAAGAATTATGGTTGAGCACTTTGTAGTGGGTGGGAAGATTTAAACCACATACTCGTTGCTCAATTAGTATAGTATGACGCCTGGTTGTTATTTTACTCTTCTGTCATGCTCTGTTACACATGTTAACGCGATTCCTAGCCCGACATGACGCCTGTAATGGGTCTTTTTGCAAAGCAGTTTCAAGCACCAGCGTGGCCCTGCGGTACAATACTCAACTACCAGGCAGAGGGCCCGGGTTCAACTCTCATCCGATCGTGGATATATTTTTCTCATTTTTTCTTGTTTCGCTTGATAGTGGTTACGGACACCGGCGGCGGCGGCGGCGGACAACTACCCCACTGCCATTGTGATCTGATAACGGCTTTCGCTGTAAAAAATCTGGCAGATCCCACGCATTGTGGGAATCGATTTCATGCGAAGCAGTCACCGCGTAGCAACCTACGCCGGATTTTTCTCTTTGAGCTAAGCGTTACGAGGTGGATCGACAGCTTTGTGTAAATTGAGTAGCTGTGCCCATATCGTGGTCTTACGAAGAACGCCGAGTACACTGGCGTGTAAAAGGTAGCTTATGGTCCGACGTAACGTAGGCAGTCACGTTAGAGCAGGGACGTCAGTTTTACCGCAACGAAGTGCAAGCTGTGGTATGATGATGTGCATATCACAAGTATATAGCGGTCGTCGGCGTATTCGAGCACCACTTGACTATAGCTTGCGGAGTCATGGGTGTACATGTGTAATCTTCCTCACACTGTTATACAAGCGCATACCCATCCCGCAACCACACTTGACGTTTATGTGTATGACGCTTGTATTCCCAAGCAGTTTGGGGCACTGGCGTGGCTGTGTGGTAGAATACTTCGCTGCCGTGTAGAATGCTTGGGTTCGATTCCTGCTCCAGCCGTGTTCTTTATTCTTTGCTTCCATAGGGATTTTTCACCCGTCGACAACGCCGCTGACGCCGGCGCCGAATTTTCAGCGACACGGGCTCCTTCGTACTATAGCGTTATTATTTCCCAAGTGTGGGTTTATATAGACTGTAAGTCACCTGTAGCGCATACCCGCATACTACGGGCAGCGGAATGCGAGTATGGGCCACACTTCACTGGACACCTGCTTAGTGTAAATTGTAGGGTGCGTTTGATACACTTCAATAGTCAATATAACAACACGACGCAAGGCTTATACTTCGCGATAAAAATATAATTTCCAAGTGGCTGTGAGGTCGCTATTAATGCCTTAAATCGAGCGTGTTCTGTGTGGTTAAAATAAAACCAATACAGTATACAGCACTGAATTATTCAATCAAATAATAGTTTACTTGGGGAATAACTTTTTCACTGAGGACTTACATTGTCTGTTGGCGACATCACGAAATATTTTCTGATGAATAAGGCCGTCAAACATCTTGGTTTGCAAGGCTATAGTAATTTAAATTTAATTGATTTAATTCAGTTCCTTTACCCAGAAACGATCTACACTGTTATAGACAGCCTGCATAACTTCTTGTGCGCGTGGCTGGCCAATACCTAGCTGACACTGCATGGGATCATTGTTTAAGTGGCACTGAATAAGTACTCAAAAAGAAGAAAGAAATGCTCGAGATTTGAAAGCCAATCATACAAAAAAAAATTCAAGAAGACAAGAGGACAATATATTCATTAAATCAGAGTGCAATAGGCACTTAGAAATGCTCGAGCTTTAAGAATAACAAAAAAGGGGGAAAAAAAGAGCACTCATGCTTATAGGGGGGGTGGGGACATAATGCATCGAAATCTTTATAGAGGCGGAAGAGTAGGCGATGCCGCTAGGCGCGCAGATCGCGTTACCGTCCTATCAGTCCTCCAAGCATCGTCCTCGTGTAGAATTGTCCAGATAACTGGACATTTTTTCTCTTTTGTGTAGGCAAAAGGGGCTTTCAGTACATAGTCGCTATAGAGTGCAACGCCTGCATGGCGACATTGTCATTTTCCGTCACGATTCGCATTCAACGCATGTGGAAATCAAATAACGCCGAAATGCGCCAATCCTCTTCTGTTGATTTATGCAGTCGATTGTTAGTGTAACAAATGCCAAAACAGGAATTTAAATTCAATTTAACGCCAACATGTGACGCTGTATGTATAATTTATTGTGTATTATAGTATTGCAGCACAGAGAAAAACTACCTAAATCATAATGAGCCACCGTGTCAGCACTTCACGCGCAGAAAAGTGAACAGGATATATATATATATATATATATATATATATATATATATATATATATATATATATATATATATATATATATATATATATATATATATATATATAAATAACACGATCGCTAGCAGCTTGGCAGTGAGGAGGAGGAGAAAGAAGTAAATTCTAATGCGACAGTGCTGAATGATATTCAAAATTCTCAAACGTTCAATTGTTTGAATTTCATCAGCAGATCATCAGCTCAATTCACATTTATGCTCTGTATCTCTCTCTCTCTCTCTCCTTACGCAGATCTCAATGCATTCACGACATCAGTGCCAGGCCATCCAGACGTACTGACTCTACGAACAAGAACCGTCTACAGCTCCCACAATTTATTTTTTTCTGAGCGGTGAGGTGAGTACAGCACATATTGTTGTTGGAATGGCTTAAGGTGTTCCGATGACGTTTACAGTCTAAAAGAAAACCCCATGGTTTGAAATGAACAAGAAAAATGGCCGTGTTGTGCCATCGCTACGGCTCATCTACGCAGACTTAGTTCGTTTAGCTTGATTTTAATTTATAATTCTTCGTGCGTCCCACTTAGTTCTTAAATGCCATGTTACGTTAACTGAGAAAGTCATTCTAATTTCTATTTTATTTTAATAAGTCGCACTAAAGGGGCTATGATGTCGTTCCAACGGAAGCGTTAAAATCACTTAGTTGTGTTATTTATCACCACGACTAACTCATTTTCCGTGTGTGTGTGTGGTGTGTGTGTGTGTGTTGTGTGTGTGTGTGTGTGTGTGTGTGTGTGTGTGTGTGTGTGTGTGTGTGTGTGTTAACAGCGTCAATAGCCTAGTCTAACCTAACTATACTGCCGCTCGTGAAAATACTTCAACAGAAAAAAAAAACGTCGGTTTGAAAGACGGCCTGAGGATGGGGGGTGAAAACAAGATCTTGTTTCATATTTGTGCAATAACTGATCTATTTTCTTTTATTACATTGACTGTGTGCCATCGGAAGGGTTGTGTGTCCATAACCACAACTCGGGGTGGCCATAACCAACCTTAAAGGGACACTAAAGAGAAACAATGAATCGGTTTAGATCGATAAATTGTTCTCTGAGAACTCTAATGTCATTAATTTCACCATCATAGGTTTATTAATAGAGGAGAAAATCAAGTTCAAAGTTTCATTTTTAAATTTCGCGCCGAAATCTCCCCGCGTGACCTCACGGATTTCAAAGTGTATTTATCGTATTTTGGCGCCATTGGCTCAACAAAATTACTCCAAACTTGGTATGTTACGTATATGGCTCCCTGAAATGACAATATACTTCATTTTTACCACGTAGGAACCACTTAGTCTCTAGTAGGCGCCGTCAAAACATGTGTCGTCACGGCGAATGGTGCGGTAACTTCAAGGTGGCGTCGCCACCGACATTTTGTTTTTGCGCGTTTTCTCGCTTACTAAGCGTCTTCTCGCAGCAAGCATGGTGGTATCGTGAAAGAGTATTTTACTAACATGAGAAAAATTGTTTTGCTCTTTAGTGTCCCTTTAAACATACCTTGCAAATCTGAAGATCCAGGAGAAACGTGATCTAACGACTGGTGCAGTGCGAATTTTTCGTTCCATTTTTATTGACGACCGGTACCACCAACCACACACACAGGTCTACACCGACGGCTCAATTATACTTTTACTGGTTCAGCCTTAGTGCGCGGATTATACCGCCAAGATCACTGACCATACGAGGTAAAAGTGCATGCGACTTGGTAGCCGTTCTGCAAGACCGATGAGTTCAAGGCTGATGAACGTATACAACTCAAAACACCACCGGTGAGAACGACATAGCGTGTGTAGTGTTGATAGGCTGGAAAGCGTATTGAGTCTCCACAAGCAAAGACCTCAAATGTAAGATGCTCCGGGCCCAGCGACGTACTCGATCGCCAAGGCCAACCGATTAAATAGAATCGAGTTTGGTGCGATTAGCAACACTGCCGCACGTTTTTTTTTCTCTTCTAGGTACATAGCTATGGATAACCGTTTTGAGATATTTTAGATATTCCCCGCATGTGACGAAATCGATGACACTGGGATTGGCCACGATTACAAACTGGTGAGGGCGTTTGTGTAAACCGTTCCAGGAAGCACTGCCCGCTAACAAAGATTATTATTCGTCGGATCACCTTCACTAGGTTTTGAGGCAACTTGGGAGGAATGATGTGGGCTAGAAAGGAGACCTGCTAGGTTTAAGCACTGTTTCGAAGCAGTTTGTTGTCCTTTCTTGACGAACGTTACTATCATGTAAGGATAGAAACCAACAAAGACATGTGTAACCGCTGTGCCTTCACTTTTTCTGTAAGATGTAGAACTCTATAAAACGGTGCCCGGTAATACTTTCAAACGGCACTCGGCCGTACTTTCATGATTAGGCAAATGACCAAAGCATCTACAGAGTACCAATATATATGTTGCAGTCAGCCCTTTGCTCTTATAACCTCGATAAAAAATACTAAACCCATGAGAGGTAAATTTTTAAGCGAGTTTACAAAACTCACTATGCTCTCCTACTGAAGCAGAGGAACTTCCGAAACGAACGCCACAGATGCACAAAATATTTGCACAGCGCGGCGAAAATGGCCTATAAAATTAACCTTTGAGTTAATCAAGTGAGTTCGCAGAGGAATCGTGAAATAAATGACGAAAGAAACCTCCACAGATGAAACAGAAAAAAATGCAATTACCATACATTAACAACGCGAGAAATACATACCTCATGGATGAATAATCGCTACACACGCAAAGGAAACCCAATATTTCAAAATCTGTATTTACGCTTCTGTACTTGTACTTTGCTTACGTCAGTTGCACATGTTTCTGCTGGCTGACATGTCGAAGTGGGAGCCTTCGAGGAACAGCGAAATACAAAATAAGGACGCTGTCTCGGCCTTATTTTGAGAAACCGAAGTCTGTAAGCGCAGCGCAAACATACTCGCGTAGATGTGCATCTTCATGGCTCGCCCCGACGTATTGGTGCTTCTGACCGACTCTTTATTCTGGGACATCAATCCTCCATTACGAAGGAACGTGTGCAAGAGAGTGCGCGGGCATCTGCGATGCATTATCGTTGGTTCTGTGCTGTGCTTGGCTGGGACTTCCGCTTTTATTACAATACACAGCACAAACGGTATACCGATGCACGAGGCGCGTGAGCGAAATGTTACGAAAGACTTGAGAAACACCTACGCCCGTTCAAAACACAATAGTAGCTCGAAATTCTTTATGTTACAAAAACTTTATTATTGGTATTATTCGTTACAACGGCGCTGCAAATGTTCTTATGTCCCTAAGACCATGCTCTGCACCAGGTTGTAACCAGATTAACGTGAGATTTCCGCAAAGCACATCTTACTAGTGTAATACACTAGCAATCCGGCAATCTATTTGATAATGCGTTCTATGTCTGTGGAAAGTTGGCCGGGCAGCCCCGTAAAGTATTAGAGAGCATTTCGGCCTTGCATCTAGTTACCTTTCTCTAGTCCTATTTACTTGTCGCACCATCATGGCATGTATTTCAAAATCTGTACTCATGTGAAACTCAATTAACAGTGCTCGTACACAAACGCAAGGTGGTTTTTGACGATAAGCTATCGGTTGATTGTATCTTCCTTCAATTGCTTAAAGCGTTTGATAAGATACGCCACAAGTTCCTCATGTATAAGATATGAATATTTAAACTTGAATGCATCCTCTTCATCTGGATCAATGTTTTCCTTACTAAATGTCCACTTTTCTTGTTTCATTTTGTGCTAGCCGTACTCATTCGGAGGAATGCGTAGTAAATTCCAGTTTACTGCAGAATTTGATCTGTTTTTAGTGTTGGCTTGAGAAATACCATGAACACTATTAATAAGCCTAAATTCCAGGTACTCTGTGTAACTGGGCGCTCGCTGGGGGTGCTTGTGTCGATATATGTTCACAATATTTAAAATGTCTCGCTCGACAATCACAACACCCAAATCTCCCCAAAAACAACACTATTACTGACATAATCAATACGTTTGTATTAGTGAAAGAGAATACCAAGCACGTAAACGCACCGTTTGAAGAAGCTCAGGATATTTCTTTTGTTATAAAAGTGCCCTCTCGGCAGAAAACTACGCAGGAAACGTTCACGTCACAATGTTCCGCTTTGCTAGAAAAATAAACGATAAAGAGTTTAACTTGCAAAGTTTGTCATTCGCATGTGTTATTTTCCAATAGCCGAGCGCATTCTTTGAAGACTTGGCACCACTAGTGCGAAGCTGCCTGTTTTTTTTTTGTTTGTTTTTTGCGATATGTCAACCAAAGCGTGTCACCATATATAACCATATATAGCGATATAAGTGAGCGGGCCACAGCGAGGAAAACACATTTATCGCAAAGTCTAAGGCTCCCTATGTCGTGAAAAGGCATGAAGCAAACCCTTCTACTTTTAACCTTCTACTGAAAAGCTCGTCGTGCACTTTCCCTTTCGCGGCGTTCTCATTCTCACTTTATTAATACTTCGTGTACGCTCTAATCGTTGCTTGCGGCTTTGAAGAGCCTGAAGGACATCCATTCTTTTTTATTTGCTAATACATGAGGCGCAGCTTATAACCATTCTGATATCTCGCAACCCGTTAACAGGTTCAAGTATCTGCTGGTGAGAGCCATCAACGGCTTCTTTCGCCTCTTTGTGTTTTTGTTTTTTTCACCGCATTTCAACGGAGTCAGAGCGTGTCGATCGATAACCTTTGTTGAAAGGCAGATCTCTTCTCGGTAAAATAACGCAAGATGCCGTGTGACCGACGTTTTACTCGATGTGTTTGTTTGTTTGTTTGTTTGTTTGTTTGTTTGTTTGTTTGTTTGTTTGTTTGTTTGTTTGTTTGTTTGTTTGTTTGTTTGTTTTACCGTGAACAGAATTAAGATAAAGAAACTGTGAGATAAAGCACAAATGTAATTATCAGCTCAGATTACTCGAAGGCGTGGGCACTACTTATAAAAAAAATTAAGATAGAAAATTTATAATTTACAAAGTTGCATTAAAAGACTTTTTAACCGATAACATTAGAGCACATATATAAAATAAATACAGTGATTCCACGAGCCATACCCACTGAGAATAAATTTTCGAAATAGCACAAGTTTTAAGGTGATAAGGTTCCTTCAGATGCCAAAGCGGTATACATGGATACCCGCCAAGGTGGTGTAGTGGTTATGGTGCTCGACTGCTGACCCGAAGGTCGCGGGATCCAATCCCGGCCGCGGCGGCCGCATTTTCGATGGAGGTAAAAATGCTTGAGGCTCGTGTACTCAGATTCGGGTGTACGTTAAAGAACCCCAGGTGGTCGAAATTTCCGGAGCCCTCCACTACGGCGTCCCTAATAATCATATCATGGTTTTGGGACGTTAAACCCAATTATTATTATTATTATTATTATTATTATTATTATTATTATTATTATTATTATTATTATTATTATTATTATTATTATTATTATTATTATTATTATAGTATGCATGGATAAGCAAGGGAGAGGGAGTCAGAAACAGAAATTCGCGTTCTCGCTGCGGCATTATTCCACGTGCTTTCAACCCTGCGTGGGTGACAACACTGACAAGAAAGACTGCGCTTGTGCGTGTGCCTTGTCCCGGGTTCTTTTTAACGCGATAGCGTTAAAGAGCTCGTATCGCAGAAATTCCGCCGTCGGCGTCGGCACCGTTGGTTGTGAGCGAAAAATCATCATCTTGTCCGTGACCGAAAAATCGAAAAAGCTGCAAATAAAATAAATAATAAAAATATTGGGTCCGAGTGAGAATCGAACCCAGGCCGTCTGCGTGGCAAGCGGGTGTTCTACCACACAGCCACGCCGCTGCTTGGAGCTGCATTGAAAGTAACTTTCATGCTTCCCAAAAATACGCGTCCTGTATACAGGTGTCACAGTACGAGATGTAATATTGCAGTAATATTGCGTGGTACAAGCGTACATTGCCATCGGGCGTCACACCACGTCAATATCATAACGACTTGGTGGTTTAAAGACAGCCACCCATTACAAAAGGCACACACATTACTGCGCGTATTCCCTTAAGACCACGTAGTGGGTGCATCGCAACTTCGAAAAAGTTTATCGCGCATAATTGCCCCTGGTTTAAAGCATGCTACCCGTTACATAAGGCACACACCTTAGTGCGCGCATTCTGTTAAACACGCGTAGTGTTCGAACTGCGCACTAGGAACAGAATATCGCTATCGCGTTCAACTCTTAAAGGCGAAGCTTAAGCGTCCCCCATTTTTTTTTTTTTTTTGCGCAGCTTTCGTTGTTATGGATTACCAACTCGCCCAGCGCTCAGTTCTTCTAAATATTGAGCACGCGTATGAACGTTAGTGCCTCAAAGGGGCCCTGAACACTTTTTCAAGTAGTCATCGAATGGATTCATTAAATTAGTTTAATGCCCCAGGAACCGACTGCCGTAAAAATGTTTAGGATCCGACGAGTACGAGCGGAGTTACAAGGATTTGTCGCACGCTCTAAGCGCTTTCTCTCTCCTCTCGTACCAGCGAGGGCGCTGAAAGTTACGCAGGGGGAGGAGGAGGAGGAGGAGGAGGAGGGGGAGATGACAAGGAGGCAAGAAGCTGCGTCCGTTCGTCAGCGCGCGCCATGACCTTGAGCACTTTCTTTTTTATTATTTTTTTTTCGAACTCGTGGCTTACTTTCAGTGTGATCGCGAGCGAGCGAGCGGGCACGTGGCGGTACCCCGCGGCGGCCGCGGTAACTATGCAGCTCACGATGCTCAAAGCAGCCAATGCCCGCGGACTTTGTGTTTATGGCGCGGTGATTTGGGTTTATGGCATCATTTGTCGAGAGAGGAGCGATCCATTTCTAGCTGGCTTTGAGAATTAATTGTAAATTCCAGGCCCCTTGCTGCGCTGTCATGTTTGGCTCTCATGTTCTCAGGAGCCTCGACTATTGATCGGCAGCGTTTTCTGCCCGTACTAAAAAAGTGTTGCAGGGCCCCGTTAAAGTGTGTGTGAGTAGACGTGAGTATAAACGTGAGCAGAAACAGATGTGGCTTGTGCCACGAGCCACATCTGTTTTACCGTTTCACACCACAAAAGTTATTTGCCAATTCAGCAGCCAGCGTTTAATCGGAAAGTTTATCTATCAACTACACAGCCATAGTAAAAATCATGAGGGAGAGTAAGAGCACAACCACGCAATCACAGCCGGTCACGTGAGAGCACCACTGTGTATGACAAGGGAAGCTGTACAGCGATCAACAGCCATTCATGCCAAACTTAATCATCTTTGGAACTCGTTAAGACTTCCACCACAAACGCTTCATAAGCTTAAATTGGTCCTTATTTGCGAATTAGACGCAGGGACTAATAATAGGGGAGCAAAAAATTGTGTCATCATGCTTCAATCTTACGTTAGTACTCTGTACTCGTAGTATAGATATCAATCAACGTTTAAACAATCGACTGTTTAGAACGCAGTAAACGCTTCTTATTTTTGGATCCACATTAACTTCATTTATACGCAGCAGCCCTTAACAATATTGAGAAACCACCAACTCTCACGATCAAGTAACATTTAGATCTCTGTTAGACTGTGAATGGAAGCGCCATACCAAAACATGCGGCTACTGAGACAAACGCTTTGTTTTGTCTTCACCAATGAGCCCCAGGATAGCCCTTCGGAATACCCCTCTTCCATCACCTAGGGGTGCCCAATGTCACATTTGAACCTCGCAGTACCTAAAAAATTATCAACCCAACAAAATTAACTTCATCAGCAGTAAATGACATCTATTCGAAAGTATCCATTGCTAAACAAATCGCGAGTATCAAATAAGCTCAAAGTCTCCAACAGTCCTTGGCATCAAACTTTGTTCTCTTGGAATGAAAAATTAGCCAAATTATTGTCATTCCGATACATCACTCTCATTCCGACATACACCATCCCATAGCCCGTATCGATCCATGGCAGAATACTTTTTCCAGGCCGTTGTCTGAGTTGACTGAAGTCAAGCGCTGCTCTGACTATCACAAAGTATCCGGGTGATTATTTTGCGCAGTATTGAAATTAAGCCCTCCCCCCCCCCCCCCCCCCCCCCCCCCCCCCCTGTTCCACTTAATGAAGCTGTAGTTCCTCACTTATTTTTACATGACCACTTGGGTGCATTAGTATAATGTTGGAATTCTTACAACTCTTCCAGGCTTTTGAAGTCTTGGGCTGTTGCGTATACGTGGCTTTAAGCATTTCCACTATAACATCTCTTGGATCTACCTTCTCCTATAGCTTTTATACAAGAAACGTTTTACGTAGCCCTCCTATTCTCAGCGCTAGTTACGCACGGAACTTCTGTATCCTACTCGCGACTACTTCCAAGTGGTTCATCGTGGCTGCTGGGATACTACGCAGTTAACGACAGAACTCCTGTTCTGCCATTGCTGTCTCATCGAAATTGCTGATGCCACTTTCTAGCTCATCTACCATTGCGCACATTCTAATATTTTCTATGCCAATTTTTTCCTACTTATTGTATGGTGTCCTTTCTTCTTTTTTTCACTGCTTCCTTAACGTTTCGGACATTTTAAATTTTAATACTATGACTTCCTTCAAGAGCATACCCAAATGCGTGCCCTTCTTCACTTCATGTGTTCTTGTTAATCAGCTTTGACAGTTCAACGAACTGTGTTTTGTCTCTTCAGTTAAATACATTCAGGTTTATCGTTTTTTTTTTATCACGCAATGTGTTATTTGGGAGAGCTTACCTATAAACTTGCTGCATCGGTACCTCACCTCCCATTTCAAAAACTTTAGTAACGTTTTCTATCATTATTTCTGTGTTATTTTCACCTTCCAGTTGTAAAGCTGCATATAATTGTTAGCGAAGACCAGCCTGAATTGATTTATATACTTCTACTCTGACTGCATCTAAGCTGACGTGCTTCCCCATCACGAACATTTTTTTTTTCTCAAGATAAAAGCAATCTTCGACTTCACTCAACTTTGATCATTGCCCTTGACCGCACCGAGCGCTCCTACAGCTTGCTCTATGCTGGGGTAGGCAGAGACTATGAAATCTATTTCTTGTTTGCCCGTTATGGCGTTTCCAGTTTCACTTTCCATTGTTGCCCTTCCTAAAGAACTCTACCATCACCTATCCTCTACTTGAGTCGATGCCTTGCTTACCCACGCGTCTGTTCTACACTCTGCTTTTCCACAATTTTCGCTTTGGAATCGCCTACGAATACCTTAGCAAATATTCATAAGGATGCTACAGCTACATTGATTCTCCATCAGAAAAAAAAAGCGAAAATGACGACCAAATAGGTGATCAGGCAAAGAGACACAATATTTAATCTCTACGAGTTTGAAGGGACTGGAGTGTAGATCAGTGGTGAACACATCAGCAATGTGCAATTCGCAAATGACATTATAGTGCTCAGCAGTGCTGGTAATGACTCGCAACAAACTCTTCAGAACATCAGCCGAAAGTAGGTAAGAGCGGAATTGAAGTAAAAAAGTCTGGCCAGCGAACGAGAATCTATAATAGGCTGTCAGCCTTTAGAATCTGGGCAACAGTATGTTCATTTGAACCATACATTGATAGAGGTGGCTGAATGAACCAGTTGGTGATCCATCATAGGAAGTGTACAGGTTAAACGTGAACTTAAAACAAGACAGGGAGAAGCACAGGCTACCAACAGAACGTGTATTATGAATGCACCGAATTTATACAGAAAAAAAAAGAATCATTTTTTGTCTTGCCGAAGCGCTTTCAGACAACATAATGCCCAATGTTCCATTAATGTCCCATTAATGATTCAACGTGCAGTGAGCAGTTTTTTTTTTCTGTCTATAAAGAAGTTGGTATATGCTGGGATACGTATTCTTGTATCCGTAACACAAGAGTGTGAAGGGAGTCATTCACCCTATAAGTAACGAAAACATCGCTAATGTGCGTCCTCCTTGAGAGAACAAGCAAATAAATGAAGGAAAAAAGGCCACGCAAATAGCACCGCAGCACTGAAGATGTTGCCGCGGGTCTTCTGCGCGCGCACTTTTGTTGTTTATACTTGTCAAAAGATGCTGGCACACTCCGCCAATAACGAGGAGTTGGAAAGCGCGTGCCTCAGGCGGTAAGTTATGTGCGGACAGCGGAGCCTTGGTTCTGGTTGACCAGACGCCGCCCAGATGAGTTATTGCTATACCACGAAACGTGATTAGGTTGCCGTCTTGAGCCGCAGGGCTGACGCTAACCGTCCGAGTTTGGCGTAACGATAAGAGCAAGAAGTGCGGGGCCAAATTTGGCACGAGAGGAAGGTGCGAGGGCGTCAACCCTCGGATTTAGCTTCCCGTACAGTGAAAGCTTATTTATGCCGTGCGGGTCAGAAAGGGTGTCTTTCATGTATACAATCAAAGGAAAAAAAAGGCCTATTTGGCGTGATTTTTTGCCACGCGACTATGATTTCTATGTGCATTGCTCGATTTTCCTTTCTTCAAAAAGCTACGCCACGCCTCAGAAAGCTACGCCACGCCTCCAACGCGCAAGTCGTTCGTGTCGGGTGCGCGGCGATACAACGTAGGGAAACCACGCGAGAGATTACGATTATTCATGACGGCCAGAGTAAACAAAACAAGCACTAGAAAGAAATAAAAAACATCCGTGTTTCGTTTGCGCTGGCCGTCATGAGTATTATTCAACTCGCCCAACTAGCTACCCTATTACGATTATTGTTGGGTGGCAGAAAGGACCACCCTTGTTTCTTAGAGTGTACGGTCTGCTCGTTGAACTTCATGATTCGGTTATAAAAGTAAGACAAGTTAAAGTAAACCGAATGGCTGAACACATCTTCATTCAACCGAATGGCTGAATCTTCATTCTCTTTCATTGCAAGAGTTGCGCTGCTTGCGTCGCCATGGCTGCACATCACTGCTCGAGCAAGCATTAGCTTACACGTAGTTCAAAATAGCAATAGGACATTTAAAAAGCTGTTCATATTTATCAATCAGGTTTTCCTTTTTTTTTCGCTACCGTCGTGTGTAGTAGCTCAGAAAAATACACTCATTCAGGATCCCTCTCCACTACGAATATATATTTTGCTTAAGGCTCACCCGAACTTAAAGGGGCCCTGTAACAATTTTCCACGTAGCCCTGAAATGGCTTCACTAAAGGAACTAATCACTAATCTCACTAATCGAACGCCGCAAAAATATTTAGAATCCGTCCAGTACCGAGCGGAGTTACAAAGCTTTGTCGCACGCTGTAATTGCTATCTCTCTCTTCTCTCGCCCCGACGAAAGCGCTGGAAGCTAAGCAGGGGGGATGGCCCGGGAGAAGAAGGTACGTCACGCGCGCCTCCTGACCCTGAGCAGATTTTTCTTTTTTTTTCTTCGAACGCGTGGCGTACTTTCAATGCGATCGCGCGCGCGCGCGCGCGGTTGAGTGGCGGCCTTTTGCACCGGCTGCGGTAACTACCGAGCGCGCCATGTTCAAAATCAGCCAATGGCGTGGAACCTGCCTGTGACGCCATAAGCGTCATTTTTTGTCGAGAGAAGAGGAAGCGCTTTTTAGCTGACTTTGAGAATTTATCGTAAATCCCAGACCGCGTGCTGCGCTATAATGTTTGGCTCGCGTGTTCTCGGGAGCCTCGACTACCGATCGGAAGCGTTTTCTGACCATGCTGAAAAAGTGTTGCAGGGCCCCTTTAAGCTCGCGGGAATCGGGATAACCTACACACACGTGGCCTCACACAGATTTCAATGATGATGATGACGAGGATGTTGGATGTTGCCGGCGGATCTAGCCTTGCGAGTTTTGCAGGCAATGCCCCTCCCCCTCCCCCGGTTTTCTGAATCGCGCATTCATGGTCAAAGTTCGTAATTAACCCGTACTCTGGACATACTGCTGGCTCGAAGGATAGCAAGAGCCAAATTGAAGCTCGATTCAATCACATTGAGAGGTGTGTTGCAGTGTGTAACAGGCAAACTTGAGGAAGGGGTGTACATGTTTGTTTGTTTGTTTTTCACCGAGGTGACGCGCTCGACAAAGGAAGCGTCCTTGCTGGACTAGTATGCATAGTCGAGAAGTAAGCCTTAGTAGGAAAACACTGTCGAACCGGAACAGACGAACCAAACATACCCCCACTGAAAACGCGCCTCCACTGTTCACATGCAAATAATTCGTAGCCCGAACGCAGTGTTTTCTGCAACCACCCATAAATTACTCTTGGTGTACAGATTATTCGAAGCAAGAGCTCAACAGGGTAGTTCAAATGTAATGGTAGGTTTTCGACGTAACTGTAGTAACGTGCCGAAACGCTGTGAATGCAAAATGTTTTACTGCCCTGTAACAACCGACTAGAAAACGAAGCAAGCAAACTGTTACCTGTATTTACTAAACGCCCTTTGCAGGTCGGTTACATTGGCGCCGATCCACGCTGCACAAAAACAAGCCGAGCCACAGTGTTCGCCACGATTCATGCGCACAAAGAGGCACTGCCGTTGGTTTTCGTACGTGTTGCGCGCTCTGAATATAACTGTGACAATAGAGAGCTTCAGTTTAGTGTGCCCAACGGCCTTGCGTACGCAGAACGCTAGCGGCAGCGAGACTGCGCAAGCGCTTAACGTACGAGAGACGGGCGCGGTTGCGCGCGAGACAGATGTGCACGCAACACAGCAGCGTAAAGAGCCAGTTGAGAGAAGGGAAACTTGATTTCAGCGGAACAAAAAATAAGCCGCGGTAGCGCATGTAACTACCAAAGGAAACCAAGAAATGGAGCTGCGCAACCTGGGTATACAAACGAAAACTGTTTTGTATTGAAGGGGGGGGGGGGGGGGTGTGGCCGCTTTTGCAATTTTTTTATCGCATTCTGTGCACGTGAGCCCACCCTGCTGTCTTTTTTTTTTTTTTTTTTTTTTACAGAAGTGGGTGAAAGAGACGGGAGTCGCCAGCTTGTTTTAAGCGCGTTTATGCACCCGGCAGCATGATCAGCGCCCTTTGTAGCGCTGTGTACTAGGTTTGCATTAAACCGAGGGCCGTGTACTGGCGTCAGTACAAACAATTCACGAGTAGGTAAAGAGCATCGTCGATGTTCTTTATTGACAGCAAACAAGTATTGCTCTTTCAACGCAAGAAATAAACACAGCGTTTTGGAACCATTATCGTGAGCTCGTAAACAGCTCGCCTTCGTCATCGTACTTTTAAGAGACAAAACGAATTATAGACGCCCGCCGCAGTGGTACAGCGGTTACGGCGCTCGGCTCCTGACCCGAAGGTCGCGGTTTCGATCCCGGCCACGGCGGTCGCATTTTCGATGGAGGCGAAATCTTAGAGGCCCGTGTACTGTGCGATGTCAGTGCGCGCTAAAGAACACCAAATTGTCGAAATTTCCGGGGCCTACCACTATGTTGTGCCTCATAATCATGTCGTGGTTTTCGCGCGCAAAACCCCAGATATTATTATTAAAACGAATTGGACGGCGGGTCTTGCCCGTTTGCGCCGTCGGTTAACGTTCACAATAATAACCAACTTGTATTACAAAACAGTCGTAAAACATCAGCATATTTGCTGCTACACAGTGACACAGACAACCTGGAATTTCAGCACTTACTTACGACAACCACGCCTAAACACCCCGAGGTTTATTTTTATCTATTACAACGTACTGCAGTTAAGTTGAGGACACCAAGCAGGCGAGGCTTGGAAACCACATTGTAGTGGATGTCGGCATGCAGAGTGATAGAAAGCGTAAGCATTCAAACACGTGTAGGATCGACGCAAATGTGCATAAATGCACAACACTGACAGTGGTAACGAAGCATCAGAATAGAATCGCCGACCAAAAATAACAAATATGCACGCATAAAAAAGCGAATCTACCGAGCGCTGAAAAACGCTCACAGCTTTTTTTTTTTTTTTTTTTCCTTTGGGCACTACTGATGTATCCCCCGTCCACTTGGTTCAAGACCATTTATCAAACAAGCATGGTCCGTTTCATGAGATTCGCCTTACGCCTCCACTTTTTGAGAGCGTTTTCATTCGCGTGGCTGTGAAAATTCTGCAGTTCTGACCATCTGCTCGTCTCGGTTCCAACGCGGAAAAGAGAAAACCGCGGCCGATAGAGACCCCATTGCAACATCTTTTGCAAGAGATGCTGCACGAAAATATCGACGGCAGCACAGCACCAGTTTCGGATAGTGTAAAGAAGGAATCTATCCTGCGCTAACAGCAGAAGCAGATGTTTATGTTGAAAGACTATTTTCACCACATTCTAGCTGCACGACAAGCTGATCATGAGGGATAGCAATGACACCAAAGAAAAAAATTATCGCTTCAGCATGCCTTTCACGCAGTGCCCAGTCTTTTAGCAGAAGAAGAAGCCCCACTACCCAGCACATACAGAAACTCTGAAACACTGAGGAGAAACGCATGCTCCACAGCATATGCTCCACAGTAATGCAACACCTGCATAAAAAATATACAGGTGCCGCATAAACTATCCCATTAGAAAAACATGCGTACCTACAGGTACGCATGTTTCACCGTTGGGGAACCTATAGAAACCGATGCCTTCGCCAGTATTGCAGATCCTGTGGCACCATACAACATCACAGTGACTACCTACCATAATTATAATGCGTCTACATGAGCGAATTAAGAAATTTCTCTCACTCGTATCTTAAGTAACATTAATGATGCTGTCGCATTATTTGCAAGAAAATGGAAAACAGTGGAGCCAACCATCGGTTGATAACTAACCGCCCATCTGCGCGTCAGCTGCGGCCACCGAAGCACAGAGACGCAGTTTTCAGAAATTTTGACCATATGGTGTTCTTCAACGTGCGCTTAAATATTTAAGTACCAGGGTCTCTAGCATTTCTCCTCCATCGAAATGCGGCCACCGCGGCCAGGATTCGATTCGGTCAGCAGTCGAGCACCATGACCACTAGACCACGGTGGTGGGTGATCGACGCAATCAGCCGGCCATGAGCGGCAAATGATAAGGAATCGCTGAACAGCGCCACAGGGCCACGGCTGTGGCCCCAGCTTAGCACATGTCTGAATGTGTCAGTTCACGGTCGCCACTTTACCTCTACCTTTCGAAACTTCTCCTGTGCGTGCACACGTCTAGCTCTTAAGCTAGCAATTGAAAACGGAACGCACAACTTTGTTCCGCGAACATATTGTCACGCCCGCTTCTTGTTTTATTTTGATGTATTCGGGTTTGACCAGCAAGGACGGTTAGCAACGCTCGACGCTGACCGCGCCGCATTGTTCGAGAAGGTTCGCGATTGTAGTACATCACTTTGTTAAGATTGCGTGCAGGACGTGAATAGTCTAGATTATTCCAGAGCTTGCGCGACCACCAGTGATAAGACTGGAAAGTTCGATACGTGATGTATAAAAGACGGCGCGTCCCAGCCATGAGCAGTTTTTCGACGGCCGACGCTCTGTTCGTCGCTATCAGTGTACAGTGTGTATTGCTGTAGTTTGACTTTCCTTTTCCCGGCCACAAGTTCGGTCAAATAAAAGAGTTTTATCTTCGACACGCCGACTGCGGCCTTCGTCGACGTCACGACCCCGTGACAATATAGCGAACTTTATTAACCGGTTACATTTATCATTCCCCCCAATCGTGTTAAAACATTCCCAACGCATTAAGCTACATTCACACGCACATGGCATATATTCACTACCAGTCATGAAATACACACAACTACCGCTAATGAATGAAGCCATAAAAGCTGTAATCACGCGCTTGAGGCTGGGGGAGGGGACAGGCGGGTGCTGCCGACTGTCAGGGACGTTCTTTCAGACTTCTACGTTATAATTAGCGTGTGTGTAGCAGAACCCGGTTCCCGTTTCGGCACATTTGGTTTTCCGCTTTACTAAACCTTCTATTCCCATTCCGATGGGGGCGAAACGTTAGAGGCCCGTGTGCAGTGCGATGCCAGTGTGGTCGAAATTTCCGGAGACCCGCCACGGTGGTTTAGTGGTTATGGTGCTGGACTGCTGACCCACAGGTCGCGGGATCGAATCCCGGCCACGACAGCCGCATTTTCGATGGAGGCGAAAATGCTAGATGCGCGCGGGTACTTAGATTTAGGTGCACATTAAAGAACACCAGATGGTCAAAATTTCCGGAGCCCTTCACTACGGCGTCTCTCATAATCAAATCGTGGTTTTGGGACGTGAAACCCCAACAATTATTATTAATTTCGAGAGCCCTTCACTACGGCGTGCTCCTTAATCATATGTGGTTTTGGCAAGTAAAATCCTGCTACCGACCTTGCTTCAATCATGCGGGCTTAAATTTTCACTTGCAAATGCCTTGCTTCAACGTATACCACTTAAATAGCACGAAATCTCAAATTGCAATAGAGGGATTTTTTCTCAGAGTGAGGCACCCGCTTCAGTGTTTGAGCTAACAAAGTCGTGGTTGTACGTGTCGCCATGAGCGCAAATCTCTCGGCAAAACGTTTGAATCCAAGGTAAAAGCCACCGTGGCAGGGTGATGACGTCGAGCGTGTGAACGTCTTATTAGCGATCGCAATCGATAATTAGTGCACATGAGTACTACACACAACAAGGAGTTCAAATTTTACGTTTCAAGTTCGTAAGAAATAAATATTTCTTGCGAGCGCGCGCGCGCGCGCGCGTGTGTGTGTGTCTGTGTGTGTCGCTGGTGTCGTTGACGAACCTTGGCTTGTCTCGTGTCTTAATTTGTCCCGACCAATAGCGGCTATTGCAGTGTGGGGCAAGACCTAAAGACTTCAGGGCAAGACCTAAAGGTACATTATTCTACCCAAAGGCAAGGATGTTGACGCTTCGGCACGATCAACTTTTCAGTTGTTATGCACAATAAAATAATGGTGTGGAAAACAGCGCGACCGTACACGGCTCGCTACGCGTTGCATACGCACAGCCTTGCATACGCTGAACTAAGACTTCCTAACATTGTTCTTGGCGCTAAAAAAAGAAACTGAAGTAGACGACTCAAGGCACCGAGATGAAGAAAGTATATCCAACAGTGACAATCATCACACAAGTCTACATGGACGCGAATAAGCAAAAACGCAGTCCCTAAACGAAAACAAGACCAGCGTTGTCTGTTTCACCGCCACCATACATGCTCCTATAGGAGTGATTCCGACCACTCTTAGGATTAGATCGCAGAGGTGCAATTTTTGCTAACTTTTTTCTTTCTTGAATCGAATTACGCGAATTTTTAGATAGGGCAAAAATACTATATCGCAAATGCATCACCATCGCTGACATATCCCTCAACAAGAACAGCGCGCCTCATCGCAGCGGGCAATATGAGAAGCGTACAAACGATACGCTTCCCTCGCCGCAGTTCATGACAGTGATAAACAGAAGAAGCCGTTATCGCTTGTGCTACCTCTAGCATCAGGTGCATCATCGCACAGCCAGCACCATCGTCGATGTCCTGTCGCCTTTTAAGCGGCAGCACACGTGGTCGTTTCCAGGCGGAACATTAGAGAGCATGCATGTCACGTGGTATTATTTTTTTTTATTTCGCGGACCATCTGCAATAAGCAGAAAAACGAATACTTAATAGATCGAAAGTTAGAAACTGTCTAATCCGACGTTTTGCAAACCGATCTACAACTTTCTAATTGGACTTCTTCGGCCGGCTTCGTTGCTTCGAAACGTGGTTAATTAATGTGCCCTAATTAGGCAATTAAGCAGAACACAAAAAATAGTGGGGCTTATTCCGTGCAGTAGTCAGCAACATGCATTAGGTTGCGTCGTCAGAGTGTGCGTCGGCATATTTTTAAACTCTTGCTGAAGTTAGCTGAGGCATCCTGTATATATTCTGATAATGAGGGCATACAATTTCGAGATGCCTACTAATTAGGAGGACGCGCAGTTCAAGAAAGATGCGAAGGCATTTGTGGTTACACAATAAAGAAAAAAACGTTAAACTAATGGCACATCAAAGAAGGAGGGGAAGGTGAATAACGAAAGATGCAGGATGTTTCAGGGCTTATTTGTGCACTTTCACGGCACCAAAATTCCACTCTTCGAGCAAACACGGCGTGGCGCAAAACTTTGCTTATCGCAAACGAAAGAAGGAAGAAGAAGGAGAAAAGAAAGGCACATTTGCTGCTGGGACTCCACGGGACAGAGGGTAAAAGATCAATATTGAGGCGTCTTTGGCAAACATCGCCCAAGGCCGGCCGAGTGACCGAACGCCAAGCTTTCGCAATCTCAACACAGCACAAAACTCGAAAGAGCTATACACTAAATAAACCTCGAGGATAACGTGTGACATCACAAAGTAAACTTTAGTTGAGCATTCGTTAATAATAAATTCGGAGAGTCTCGTCTCGCATAGTCAATGGGGCGTACTCAAAGAAAGAACTGTCCCGTGGAAAAAAAAGTAATAGAGATTTACAGGGATGCGAGAAGCACCGGGCGTTTAGTTTCCGAAGGTTTTCGCAACTTCGTGGCGGCTCGATGTTTGCGAGAAGTCTATGTGGACGAGAAAAAAAAAAACAATGAAGCCCTGAAAGACGGGTGACGGTAAATGCGCCCACGGCGCGATATTCGTGAGCGCCGCCTTGGTCTTCATCTGTTTGTTAAGCGAACGTAAGTGCAAGAACAAAACTGAAACGAGCACCGTTGCGTGAATGAAGGCCCGCTGTTTGCTCCTGGCGGTGGTCAATTCCTCGAATCGCGTTTTGCGCGATTGAACATTTATCGCTTTCCATTCAGGCCCATCAGGGTTAGAACTCCTCGGTTGGCGGTTTTGATCGGTATAGAGAGACGCTGAACTCGTCTGACAACATTTATTCAACCGGTTTTGTTGTCCATCGACGCGTCGGTGGCGGTTGTTAGCGCTGCGTGCAAACGTCTTTCACGGCACGGTGTGCGATGAACACAAAGTGCCCGCGAGAAGACCCGCTTCTTTTAAAAATAACATCATTCACTTGTTTCGTCTCGTAGAAGATAGAAACAGTCTTGCGCCCGTCGATAGTGACGAAACGTACCGAGCTTTTCAGAGACCACTTTGCGGCTTGTTGCATCGAATGGCCCCCGCATTTACATTTCATGAAGCGCCTCGCAATGATCTTGAATGAAGGTTCTGGTACAGGGGCACCGTACAGGCGCGTGGATTCTTCGAGCGCTTCTTTCTCTCTCTCTTTTTTTTTTACTTCCTTTCATAGTTTCGCTGCAAAAGCGAACGTGGTGTAAAGTTTAGTCGAAACCAGCGACCTATACATCCCCGGCCATTTCACCACGACGAGCTCGCCCTGTATACTATTCAACTTTCTGTCAGTTTTCCTGCGGCTTTAATAAGCAGTTTTTTTTTAATATAAAGATATAATGAGTCATAAGGGACATTGGTAACGTTCTGCGTCTGGAGCAAATACGCCTGCGACTGAAACCACGTTTTTTCTTTTCTTTCTTATTTTTTAATACATGCTAGGAAAGCTTGCGTATGAAGAGCAGCATGCATGTGACTTCAACAAATTTACGACTTAATGTGATGATGCGCTTTTATGTCGATGTAAAGCACGCAAGAGTGCAGTCGATGTCGGCGCATAGTTCCAATCATCATCATGAACTTCCCTCTGCCGCATTGCTTTATAGCTTTCCAAGTTATTCCAAAAACAAACAAAAAAAAACGGTAGCGCGAGGCGTGCATTCCGTATCTGCAGCACAGATAATAAAGGGCTGAATTCACGAAGGTGTTCGTTCGAACGTGTTCAGTATAATCGGTCGGCAGCTGACCTCTCTAATATTAATTTCCAACGTCAACATTGGCTAACGTATACGTGTTACTGTTAACAGTTCTAACGTAAGAACATTTTTTTTGTGACCACACAAGCCAGTGCCTTTAACAAGATGTCTGTCTGGCTAACCTCCCTGTCTTTCCGTCTATTTTTCCCTCCTCCTTCTTGTCTAAAACAAAAATATCTTTCTTACGCCGTTGCTTTTCAGAGTCTTGTACAAGCGGCTATAGACTAATAGGGGGACGTCGCATACATGCAAAAAAATGACTGACTGTGACTTTCCGTGTACTCTCTCTCTCTCCACATTTAAATTTCGAGACGTAGCGTTTAGCATACGAAATGACGGGGACGCAGAGCGGCGTGGGACACACAGGCACTGACTTGCAAGAGCGCTTATTTCCTGTCAAAGAACTACATTTATAAGCAACCCCGTTCGCAGCAAACATCACAAATGCGCAGACTGCAAGAAACACATATCTTTACGGAGATGGGATAAATGTTTACAAGAAAGCGCAAATGGCGATTTTGCGACACAGTTACGAATTAGCCGATCAGTCATTTCGGCTTATATATTTTTGATAACTATGTTTCAACACCATCAAGTCCCCTTTCTTGTATAGAACTATTCCATTTGCGTAAATATAGGTGTTCTTTGCAATTCTGCACATTCGTGATAATTGCTGCAAAAGTGGTTGCCTATGTAAAGGTATGTGCTTGTTCGATTCGGAATAAACACTGTTACTCGAAACAAACTTTGTCACGTCGAAACGTCTACGTCACTGAAGTTAACAAGCGGTGAAAGGCGAGCTAGTTGGTACATAACTCAAAAATGGAAAAACAGCGCGGAAAAGAAGAGAGGATGACCTTATTTTTAGGCCTGGTGGTCCCAGGTCGCCAGTTTCCTACAGGGTGGGTGTCCTCCCAAGCGACTATGTATACTTCGTTCTGCCGAGCACTAGGCCGGAAGGGCGCTTGTACCTATATACCGGTAGGTACACGGCGGCAGCAATTCTCTAGCTCGCCCAGCAGCGGCGGATGCTCCACTATTTCACCAAGGCTGTGGTGGGTTAAGGTGCGTCCAGGGGCCTTTACAGAACCTTATGGAGCCACCTTTCGAGGTGAGTACCCGAGAACAACCGAGCGCCAGGTCGGTGTACTCCCCTACTCTTTAGGAAAAAGCGGTGGGTTTCTATCAGGCACTGGGAATCGAACCCGGTACCTACCGCACTGAAATCGGACGCTCTACCATGTATCCACCGCTGCGACGCTTCCGTCGTCCTGTGCTCGCGCTGTTTTTTCCATTTTTGACTGAACTTTGAAACTCTCCCATCCCAGTTCCCATTGCAGGGTAGCATACCGGTTATTGTGAACTGGTTAACCTCCTTGCCTTTTCCCTCTCTCTTGTTCCTTTACATCCTAGCAGGTGGAACCTCAGCAATTACCAATTATTATTTTCTTAAAAGAGTATGCCACTGGCACAACTGACACTCTGCGGTCCCTTCGTGACTTTGCGTGTCGTCACTGTTTTCGCGCAGGCAAAACACATGGAGACCGAGAGCGAGCTGTCGTCCAGCGTGGAGGAGGCCTCGCCGTCAGCGGCCACCAACTGGAGCGGCGGCAACGGGTCAGAGGCGGCGGCCAGCTGCGATGTGTCGCCGCAAGTGCCCGAGGGCATCCAGGCACTGATGTACCTCATGTACATCGCCGTATCGGTGGCTGCCATTGGCGGAAACGGCATCGTCTGCTACATCGTCATCGCCTACCAGCGCATGCGCACCGTCACCAACATGTTCATCATGAACCTGGCCATCGGCGACATCCTGATGGCCTGCCTTTGCATTCCGTTCACGTTCGTGTCCAACCTTCTGCTGGGCTACTGGCCCTTCGGCGGCGTCATGTGCGTACTGGTGACGTACGCGCAATGCGTGACCGTCTTCATCTCGGCCTACACGCTGATCGCCATCTCGGTGGACCGGTACACGGCCATCGTGTACCCGCTGCGGCCGCGGATGACGAAGCTGCGCTCCAAGCTCATCATCGCGCTCGTCTGGCTCGTGGCGCTGGTGACGCCGCTGCCCACGGCGCTCGTGACGCAGCTGGTGCCGCACCCGTGCGCCAACCGCACCTACTACTGCCTCGAGCAATGGGGTCGGCCCGAGCAGACCGCCTACTACAGCATGGCGCTCATGATCCTCCAGTACTTCTTCCCGCTGCTCGTGCTCATCTTCACGTACACGCGCATCGCGGTCGTCGTCTGGGGAAAGGAGACGCCCGGCGAAGCACAGGACGCACGCGACCAGCGCATGGCCGCCTCCAAGAGAAAGGTATAGCTTTTATATATATATATATATATATATATATATATATATATATATATATATATATAGAGAGAGAGAGAGAGAGAGAGAGAGAGAAACATTTCAAAGTGAGCTATGTTTGAACAATTATAATCGATCTTGCTGTCCCACGCCACGAACTCCACAGCGGGGAGCATTGCCCCTTGCAACCTCTAAATCTCCTGTGACCGATAACATAATTGAAGTTCTTGAGCTCGATTATTCCAAGCAGCGGATGCTACTTGAAACATGACTCTTTCATATGGAGCCCACATCAAGCGTATTTAATCAATGCATTAGAAACAGTCCGAAACCGTGCCGCTAGTTCATTCACTCTTCTTACTCATACGACGTTAGTATTTCATTTCTGAAAGAAAAATTCGGACTGCCACCCGTTTCTTTTCGTCGCCGCATAGCAAGTCTCGACCTTTGTCATAAATTATTTCACTGTTCACTCAATCAGTCGCCTTATATAACAGCAGCAGTACGCATATCTGACCCCACGAGTCATCCATTTTGGTTTACACGCCCGTCATCGCGCACTACAGCTTTTTCTGCCTCATTCTTTTTTCGAGCTGCTACAGACACTGGAACGGCCTCCCCCGGGACATCGTCACCATCGCTCCATCGCCTGCTTTTTTAAGATCGTGTTGTTTACCACCTTCAATACTAAAACAATGTCCACTGCTTATTCTTAATCACAATAAAACCCTAACCTTATGTAATGCCCCCCAGAAAGCGGGCCTTTAAGGTAATAAACTGAACTGAAATGAACTGAATTAATTGCACGTAAAATTGAGGTATATAATTGAACATTTAACTTGAATTTACTATAGTTAGCTCTGAATTATTTACCTTGTGGCACATATTGAAATTTACAAATTGTACCCGCTGAGATTGCATCACCTATCCACTTGCAATGAAATCTGAGGATGATGCGGATTTCATGATACGCGCCATCGAACTGTCGGTTTTTTTGTACAAAATGGTTTTGTGCAATAATTTACGATAATAAAACTTCTAGGTGTTTTGTCGCACACTTTGGGAACAATTGTTCCGAGTCTGAGGCCACCGTGTAAGTTCGTCCAAACTAAACACATTTTTTTTTTGTGTATATATGAAGACATGGGAAGGTAGGCTACGTTACAGTCCGCTATCTGAATGTTATGTTAATGATATTTAAAAAGATACATAAAAACAAAGACGGCAAGAAAGAATAAAAGAATAAGAAAAGATAAAAAAGAAGTAAGAACATCTTACTAACTGTGTTTCGTTAATTCGCAAGTAAACACATCTTGCGAATTAAAGAAATACAATAAGTAAATTGCGATATGTTTTGGAAGGCAATTACTTAGTTTGGTGGTATTTTGTTAAGTAACCGATTATGCACATATGCTTATCACGCAGTAATGTCCGCTACTAATTAATCGAGATGAACCGCTTGTATTACGTTATTTGACGCAGGCGATATTTTTTTTTAAACTGTAGAAGCTTAGACGTTTGAAAGTTTTCAAACCTCCACTATTTTTTTTGAAACGTGGTGTGCTTCAGTCGTCAGCGCGAAATATAGACGATTTTACATTCGGCACATGCGCGCCGCCATCTGGGTCTGTTAAACAATGTTTTCTTATTTTTGCGTGCCGTGAAGTGAAATTAACAAGGTCATGAGACGTCGATTGCACAAACTCAGCCGTTTTCATGCATTCGTCTAGCGTAGCATTTGTTTGTATAGTTGTTAAAGATACAAAACGGCAAAGTTAATAGCCCAATATGGCGGCACCGGCACCCATCCGTAAAATATTCTATAGCGAAAAGTGTTCAATGATGACTGTCTTGAAGATAGTATAACTCAGTTGACTGGTCAGTTAAGGCAACAGTAAAAGCAGATGCGTTATATGAATCGGGGGCTGTCCTTCGAGCACTGGTGCTTTTACTGACAGCGTTGTGCTCCTCATATCGCTTTCTCACATGGTATGGAGGAAGCAGCGAGGAGGCGGCATGAGTGTTTCAGTCGCCTACAAACGGCAAACCTCCAACTCTTGTTATTTCGCAGTGTTCCGGTGGAAACATTCGACCTTATAAAATACGTTAATTGTCACGAGCGTGAGCTGAAGCCGAGTCCCAAAGCTTGATGGGCAAGGCCAAACCGGCGGCGCGAAGCCATTCTGGTGTGAGGGAACCACGCGAACGGGAATGACACCCTGAAAGCGGTCGTCGACCTGCTCAACTTTTTTTTTTTTTTCGACGACTTTGATTCCTCCTACTTCGCCAACATTCCAGACACCCCTTTTTCCGCGCTCCTCTTTTTTTTTTTAGAATGTCTGATACGATTTTACCAACAATTCTAGTGTAGAACTTTTCTTTCTTTTTTTTTGCATGACAACAGGCCCATCATTTTCGCTTTACAGAAGCTGTTTCAAGCGTACTTGATATGATATATTTTCGGGCCCTCTTAAACATGTATACTGTTTTAGATTAACTTTCTTTGCACAGCAGTTGTGTAATAGGGGCTAAATGTTGTCGTATTTTGTATCATGCATTTGCACGTAAAACGTCGACTCGTATAACTGCGTATAACGATGTCACACGCGACGTGGCACAGTACGTCCTTTTTACGTATATGCAGCTGCGTAACAACACAGCTATGCAGGTTTGTTTTCTCGCGTTTTTTTTTATCCTTATGATATGTTTTTAAATGTAGGTCCCTATAGGGCCGTTTTTTTTTTTTAGATGATCGCCAGAGGCGACAGCGTAGCCTTGCGTGACGTATAGTCTGACGTGTTCAATAAATGAATCAACTATACTTTCCCGTGACGTGATCGTCGCACTGGCCGTTGGTGATTTCGAACGTCTCACAACACAAGATCGAGCGCACTGTACGAGCGCAGAGCGACCCGAGTGTGACGTTTTCGAGTGTACCGGCCTCTACGCAGTGGCTAGGCTTGGCTCTGGCTACTTGAAATATAGGAGGTGTTGAAAGTGCTTTCAACGCTTGTTCTGCAATTGTATAAGCCGCAATATATTTTTTAAAGAACTCGCACTTGTGTGAAATGTATTTTTTACAGGTTTTTTTTTTTTTAGAGTTTAAAAACGGTGTACTCAGTGAGTTCAGCTGTGGTGTGCCGCCGCAGCGACATCGCGTCAGAATATCCACATCTTGTCGGCGTGCGATAAACCACGCGAGCAACGCACGCGTTTCATGATGCTGGCACGTTTAAACACAAAATAAATACACGCGCTCGCGAAACAACGATCACCGATAACATAACGAGGTAATGCTCGCTGAAAGCTACAGCGTTAAAAAAAAACTAAATCTGCGCGCATCCATCAATAATAATATCTGGGGCTTAACGTCCCAAAACCACGATATGATTATGAGAGACGCCGTAGTGGAGGGCTCCGGAAATTTCGACCACCTGGGGTTCTTTGACGTGCACCTAAATATAAGTACACGGGCCTCAAACATTTTCGCCTCCATCGAAAATGCAGCCGCCGCGGCCGGGATTCCATCCCGCGACCTTGAGGTCAGCAGTCGAGCACCATAACCACTAGACCACCGTGGCGGGGCAAAAAAGTATTAAATTTGACACGTCTTTCTTATTTACCTTTTTTTGCTCTCTCTCTCTCTCTCTGCTTCTCTCTTTCTGCTAATCCTGGAGCTGAAGCGACTCACGTTCTCGATGGATTTCGATAAAGTAGAAATTAGGTTACGGTTCACTGTTAGTAGATTCATTGTTACTTAAACACAACCTCGATGAAAACCAACAGAGAATGAAGCCAAGAAAGGTATAGGGGACGTTGTGGTCTATTAACCGCATTATTGCAATACAGTTACAAATTGCCCTTCTTTCGTTCATTCGTCGTTACTTCGTTATATAGCGCGACGTTGAATAAAAATGCGGAAATGAGCGTAAAAGGAAGGACGGGACAAGCGTTGGCTCGAAACTGCAGTGGATTATTCAAAGAAATGCCTTATGGCCGATCGAGATGGCTTCAGCAGAGAGATACTACATACGTGCAAGATATAAAATAAGCGTCGACTTCGCCGCTACAGTTTTTTTTAGTTTTTTATTAAGTGGCAGCTTTCGTGAATAAATTGTTCGTTGCCACTATTGCATTTTTTTTTCTTTTTTCGCTTACGTACTTTACTAGCAAATACGGGCCCAGTCTCACGCACCAGATGAACGACCACCGACCAAAATCAAGCATGGCTCTCATGTACGCGTTTTCTTACGTATTAACCTCCTGCAATTGGCCACCCCCGCAATAATTATTTTATAGTGATCAAGCCGACTCTTCGTAATGACTTACAAGCGCCCTAGCACCGGTCATTAAGGAGGTCATTAAGATCCCATTCGTTGTGGGAATCGGTTTCATGTGAAGCAGTCAGTCAGTACTTCTATACTGTACTTTATGGCTTTGAGCCAAGCGTTACGAGGGGGATCGACGTGTTTTTGTAAGTGTTGTAGCTGTGTGCACATCGTGCGCTTTCCAGGCACGTCCACAACACTGGCGTTTATGTACTTACGGTGCGATGTAACGTCAGCCCTCACGTTAGAGTACATACGTCAGTATTATCGAAACTAAGTCCACTTTATGGTGGAATCATGTGAATATCATACATAACTTTCGTTAATGTATCCCTCCGGCGTCGAGCAATGCTTCAATACAGCTTGCTGAATCATAGGAATACAAATGTAATGTTTACTAGGCTGCTATAAAAGCGTAGCCAACACTGGAACCACAGACGTTAATCTGACATGATGCCTCTATCGTAGAAGTACATACGTAGTGTTTATTGCTTTCTTGTAAAATTAGATAGCCAGCACCACAACCACAATTGTCGTTGCACCAACATTACGACTGCATAGGCTGTTTTGACTCTCCGATTGCCACGCAAAATGCTTGGGTTCGATTCCTGCTGGGATCCCAATTTCTATTCTTTTCATTCTTTGGGTCAACGCTGCCGATGTTGGTTTTTAACACGAAAGTGTTTTATACCAGGGTCCACCACGCCTCCACTGACGTATTTCCGTCACGGATATGATGTTGTAAAATATAAAGCATAACAGTGGGCAAAGAAAAAAAAACAGAAGAAAAAGTTCCGTCACTGGGAATCGAGCTCACGACCCCTCGCTCCGCAGCGCGAAACGATTCGGCCACGGACGGCACGCTCTTCGCATTGCTAACGGCGAGCTATTTATATACCCCATTTGCCGGTGGCGATACTCAGAGATCCGTGTTACAGCGTGTTTTCGTTATCAGTAGCGAGATGGCGCGAAGGGCTCGAAGAGCGCGCTTTAAAAGTCGCCGCCGTTGCGACGAGCGCCCGCCTCTACAGGACGTGGTCGCTCGTGCGTGCGCTTATCTCGTGATCGCGGTGGTTCGTACGTCTTGCGTTGAGAGCACGAAGGTCACTTGGCCCACTGCAACGGCCGCTTTTGCGAAAGGAGCGCGGTGCTCACGCAGAAATAAGTTACAAATGTGACAGTTCGCTCTCATCCTGTGTATGTTCGTTCTGTGCGTCCTTTCTGCTTGAGCAGCGTGTTGCAAGTTTCGAGCTGCTTGCCGTTATTCGCGTGACATTACAATTTGTTGCTGTAGCATTCATTCCTTCGCCCTTGGGGCGAAAGAATCCACAACAAACGCTCAATTACGTCAGTGAAGACACGTTTCACTTTCGTGTTATACCAATTCCTATGACAGAGGGATCAGCCATGTTTTTTCTTAACGCTCTCGCACTTTAATTGCCACTGTCTGTTGTCGCCATTCCTGGGTAGACATAAACTGTCAATCACCTGTGGCGCATACCCGTACACCGCGGCCCGTGGTAAATGGGTATGTGCCACACGTTTCTGGAGGAAAGGATTTGACGACGTACGCGACAGGATTTTCATGCTATTCATGTTATGACCCGACAATCACATTCGTCAAATCCTCTTACCCCCCCATGCCAATTTTGGTCTACACCAAGTTAACGAGGCGATCATGAGAGCACCGAGACGCAGGCGGCTAGATAGATAGATACGTAGATAGAAACGCTGAAAGTGCCAAAGGTTCGCTAAGAAATGCTTCGCATTTAAAAAAAGTTCTGAAGCTTGAACAGAGCAGGTGCCAGTAAGTGTGATAATTTAAATATATTAGCGAAGGCCCCCACGGCATCCAATGGTACAGATCGCTCACGAACGTAACGCTTTCTGAATTCAGCCTCATGTTTACAGAGCCCTTCATATGTGAAATTAGTTCCCGAGACGATCACAGTAGCTATCGAAACAATAACGATAACAGTGGCCTATGAGCAACAATTGTTGCGAACGACGCCCGTTTAGAATGTGGTCTCATGGCCAGTGTTCATAAAGTTGTTGGTATACGCTTGGGCTGCTCGCAAAATGAGCCGTCGTAAAATCACGACACCGTTGACGTATTAGCTAGAATAATTGTCCACTGAGAAGCCGCTTGTGCTGCCAAAATCTCTGTGAATTCGCCTTCCGAATGCTTTGAACTTTTCTTTCCTGTAATTTATCGTTGGCAGTTCGACTTTGCTTATAACGTGTTCTTTATATAAATCGCCGCACTCTAGTTCTTTCATATAACCTTTCTAGTTCACGATTTCGTGTCTCCATGTTTGCGCAGAAATGGTTTGTGTAACAAGAACTTGTGACAAAGACAAAAAGAACGACATTGACTTCAGCAGTCAATAGCAAGAAGTGTCCATGTGAAGCTACCCGCAAGCTTTCTGTGCTTATAGGGCAGCCCATTTTCACAAAAGTTATTGCCCTATAACTGCTTGTAAGTCAGTCACACTGTCGGACATGTTATTGGCGAAGTCATCCTGCTGTTGGCAAATAACACTTACAAAACGAATAGTCTCGTGAATTCGGTACCGCTGGTGCATTCCTGGTGGTGGTGGTGGGGTGCGCTTGGTCAACATCTTTAAACGTGTGAATGCGCGTGACCACCAATCACATTTCATGGACCTTATTTTCGACAAAATGTGGAACCGATCAAGATCGTCCAAAAATAGGCCAAACGGATGATCGAGCCATGCACTCACAAAAAGATGATGAGCAAAAATTGCTCGTAAGAGCGATCCTCAGCCAATTCAGATGCTGGACTTATTAGCAAAGGTGATCAGCCAAAGACCATTTGCGAACGAAGTTCTTTGATAATTAGGTTCCTCGGCTCGGGTATATACGTACAGTGATGCTCTTGTATTTTAACAGCGAAGCTGTCTAGCAAATCGTTCCTTGTGAGTCGATCGCAGAAAACTATCCTCATCTTAACGGGTATGTGCCACTGTGCGGCTACCTAAGAACGAGTACCCAGAGAGAGAGAGAAACAAACAGAGAGACGGAAAGAAAGATCTGAAGAAAGAGAAAAATTCGAAAAAAGTCTTCACGAGGCTGGATTCGAACCCGCGTACCCTCGATCCGAAGGCGAGCGTCCTAACCACTCGGCTATCCAGGCACGCTAGCAGAGCATAGCATAGCCTTGTATAGTATAGTGTAGCAAAGGGGATGGGAAAGGGAGTGAGCGCGAGGAGGAGAAATGGGATGGTGAGGCGGAGGGAAAGGAGGAGGGGGAGAGAGTAAAGCGTAGCACAGAAAGAAAAAGAGAGACATCAGCGAGAGAGAGAGAGAGAAAGAAGTGGGGAGAGGAAAAGGATAGAAAGGAAGAGGATGCAAGCATCGCGTCGTCTAGCGACCAAATACCGCAGCACCTGGTCAAACCGTGCATGCGCAGTAGCTAAGCCACGCTCACCGACGGAGACATCGCGCTCAACCTGCGCTCTATAGTGCATAGCCTGGCTGCGTACTCCGCAGGAGGAAGCCGCGCATCTCGAAGCTAGACGTGTCGGTCGACGGAAAGTACGAGCAGCGACGGGTGCGTGCTTCGCTGTGCCAACCTTTGCGCGACTTAGTGCAAACTGCCCGCAATTTTTTTTTTTTTGCTCGCTTTCTACACGGGAGCGCCGTAAGTGTTATGAGGCGGCAGTTTAGAGCCCTAAACTTCGGCGTCGCGTTTAGGAAACAGATGGTAAATCTCGCGGTGTGCCTGTGCAGCAGCGCGTGTGCGCAATTGCCAGATCCCTTGGCTGCGTCACAGATGGTAACACTCCGCAACCTTGCCGTTATCCTGCCTGAATTATGCGTTATATCCCAGCAGAATTTCACTGACTGCGCTCCGCTAGAACTGCCCAACGCAGCGGTGCGTCTTCGCAATGCGCCAGCGACGAGCGGCAGTCGTAAAGCGAGCGGCTGTGCCCTAATGAGCCCTGACTAGTTCACTAGCAGGCAAGCAGCATAAGAAAGTGCGCGCTCATAAAGTGAATAAGTCATAGGGCGTAAGTTATTATGTGATGTTGAACGCCGGACATACTTGCGGCGAGTTTCCGGCTCACGCAAGTGGATAAGTTTGTGAGCATCTCCTTTTTCCTTTCTTTTTTGTTTATTATTTTCCTTTTGTTATTGTTGTACTGTTGCAAATGTGCCGGAAACATATAGGCGCAGTATGGCACATGCATTACGTTAACCACCATGACAAAGGAATCAACAATGCTGCATTTGTGATTAAGTCCATGTCGTTCGAAATTACCAGGTGGACAGTTATGAATACCGAAAGGGGAAAAAAGAAGGAAACAGTACTCCAAGCATGTTGGATTTCGCAACCACTGACATCGCGAAAAGCAACGGGAACGACATAAGAGGATTTGCACTGCATTAGCTAAGATCCCCGTGCGGTATAGAAAAGTGCTGACAAGCCCGCGAAGGGAATGCTGTCGTCGCCACTTTCTTCTTTTTCATTTATTCTGAAGAGCTGCGCCTGTCAAGAGCGAAAAAAAGTGGTCCTTTGCAACATCGTAGAAACCCTAGCGTGATTGGCCAGCAGTTATTGCCCTATTACGAACTGGTCCAACGCATGCGAACGGCCATGTGAATTTGTGTCTAGATGTCCGCAAGGACAACCCCACCAACACCACCACCCCTTCCAAATTAATGTAGAGATAAGCCGACGTCTGTCACGACGTCACGTGAAGAGAGAGAGAAAAAAATGTTATGTGGAAAGCAGGGAAGTGGGCCAGAAGATAAATATCCAGTTTGAGAGAGAAGGAGAGATAAGGAGAAAGAGGGGGGGGGGGGGTGTGGATAGATACATACAAACACACGTGTGTGTTTGTATCCATCTACACACACAAACGGAGTGACGTGGTCGTTGAACAAGGCGGGTTGTTCATAGAAACTTTAGCAGTGCATTCGTCGTTTTTTTTTTTTATGTGAAGCTCGAACGTTCCGAGATTTATCAAGCATCCAAGGGAGAATTGGCTGGCGCGTCAGTTCTCTCTTAGATGGACAGCGGTGTACCTGCTATTTCATCCTGAAGCTGTCATCGATTATACAACTATATTTTTTTTTCTCAGTCGCCGTTCACTTTTTCTCAGTCGCCGTTCACTGTCGGTGCACGGCACCACAAATCTATTAAAGGGGTACTGACACAAAAATTTTTGTCTCGCGTTTTTTTGCTGCAATGTGTTGCCGGGGGCCTGTTAGTCATAACACGGCACATCGTTTGCTTCAGCGCGCGACAGATAATTAATTACAGGCTCCTCATTACCGACCAGTGTCAGTTTCGGTTTCAAAAACGACAAGCCTCCGGGTGCAACTATCACCACCTAGCGGCTCCAGCACTGGATCACGTCAGCACACAGAAGTGTGACGCACTTCCGCGCTGTTCGCGTCGACTCCTCGCATTCGCACGCTTGCCGCACGTACTGCGCGATGTCGTCGCCATCATCGTCCTCGTTGTCATCGTCCTCCTCATCGTCGTCTGTTGGCGACGATTTCCTTGAGACACCAACAGCGCAGCGGCGAGCGAGCGCGTCAAAACAGAAATGGCGGCTACGACGTCATCATAACTTGTTGTACCGGCTACAACGGTTACGTAGGGGAAGTAGGGGGGTCACCTCGGGTCACCTCCGAGGGTGTCAATGCAACTGATGCGGCCTAGAATGCTGGATCGTGCACCCGAACTTCAAAATTCGTATAAAATACCTTCCAAGCTTTATTCGCTGTCGATATTTTGCAGATGGTACACGCACGTACACGGAAATCGATCCAGCAGGCTATCTCGGCCGCGAAATTTTGTGTCAGTACCCCTTTAATAGATGTATGTCCTCTATCACTGCGCTTGAAGACAATCGGATAGGGCTTTATAGACGTGAGTAAAATTTTGTGAGAAGATTAGGTACTACATTGTTTAGAAGTTCTGAATGGCTTCTCGATGTAAAAATGCCCCCGGTAAAACTGCTTCTCCGAGAGCTGCTTCAAAATAATTCCGCCTTGTTTCTCTGACGAAAGGTTATGTTAGGCATTAACCTCTGCACCTTATTAAAAAAAAGTCTGGCCACTTCCACGCCGGGAAATCCGCCGGACAGCGAAGCTGTTTTCCCTTTCATTCGGTCTCTTCAAGTATCTTCTTTCGTTTTGCCCAGTTACTTCTAAGCCATTTCTTTGTTGTTTATTTAAGCTAAGTCAGGCCTTAGAATAACAGAGAGCTGAGCAAGTTCGTAAGTGTTCATTCTAAGAAGACAGGGCGTGCAAACACGGACACAAGGAAGAAGTCAGGGCACCACCACCGCACTTTCTTGTGTCCGTGTTTGCACGCCCTATCTTTTTAGAATAAGTCAGGACTTTCGTGCCAGTCAACGGATCTGGTCGGCGTGGGTTACTCTAGACTCTTCTCTCTTTCTGCTAGGTCTTTTCCTGTCACCCCTAGTGTACCTTCTGCCCCAATTCAGGGGCAACAGCTCTCCTCTCAATCCACTGTTCGAATCGCCGTAAGCTTCATCACGTGACCCCCTTTTAGTCCACTATTTGAATCGCCGCCTTACGTAAGCTTCATCATGTGACCCTCTTTCCCTCTCCTCCTCTCATCAGAACCCCTCCTCCTCTCCACGCTGTTCACGTGACCTTTCTTAGAGTGACCACGCCAACGATGCTGGTGGCACAGGGTTCGCATAAACAGCTTCGTTGCAAAAAAAAAAAAAAGTGTAAGCAATGACGCGATAGAATTTCATCATCATCATCATTTATTTGACCCTTAAGGGCCCCTTAGGGGCATTACATAAGGAGGAGAACATTTTCTAAATACAAAAAACAAAGAAAATAAAAAAGTAGTACAAGTACATGAGCAATATTTTTGCAGGGTCCGAGAACAGACGCACAGAAAATGTACTTATACAAGTATAAAAACATGCGCGCACAAAACTTACACATACAAAAGCACAAAATACAGTGACGGTGGTAGAGTATTAATGGGCTTCCAAGTTTAAGTGAGCTGTTAGTAGCTGTTTGAATGCGCACGAGTCACGCTTTGAGACGATGGCTTCCGGTAACGTATTCCATTCCTCGATGGCGACAGGAAGAAAGGACTTGTTGAATGCAACGGTCCTACCGAAAAGACGTTGGAGGCTTCTGGAATTAAACAGCCGGCGAGAGTAGCGGGCGGGAGAAAGTAAGAGAGAACCATGAAAGTGAGGAAAAGAATAATATAACTTATGAAATATACAAAGTCGAGAAAATTTACGTCTGTCAGCTAGATTCGGCAAGTCTAAAGACGCCTTAATAAAAGTGATGCTTGATGAGTGATCGTAATTGGACGTAATAAACCGGGAAGCCCTATTCTGAACGGATTCCAACAGATGAATCGGATAGGTTTGGTGAGGGCTCCAAACGGAGGACGCGTATTCGAGCTTCGTACGAACAAAGGTTACGTACGCAATTTTACGGAATGTATGAGGGGATAGGCATAAAGTTCTTCGCATGTAACCAAGCTTCTTTGATGCGTCAGCTACTAAGTGTGTGATGTGATCCGACCACGTGAGAGTGTTAGGAATAAGCACGCCAAGGTATCGGTACCTGTCGACATATGCCAAGTTCGTTGAGTTTAAATTGTAGACGTATTCCGAGTTAGACTGCTTGCGAGATACACGCGTGACTTTGCATTTAGAAACATTGGTCTGCATCATCCAGAGTGAACACCAGTTTTCAACTAAGGATAGGTCATTTTGTAGAATTTCGTGGTCGTCAGGGGTGGTTATTCGGCGATAAAGGACGCAATCGTCCGCAAATAATCGAATGGATGACGAAATTCCTGATGGTAGATCGTTCACATATATGAGGAAGAGTAAGGGGCCGAGCACTTATTCCTGAGGGACACCGGATTTAACGGGAGCAGCAGTGGAGTGAAAACCGGCAATGTCAGTGAACTGAGATTGATGTGCTAGGAAGCATCGGATCCATGACAGGGTTAAAGGGTCCAAGTTCAGACAGCAGAGTTTGTTTATTAGTCGTTGATGAGCGACACGATCGAAGGCTTTAGAGAAGTCTATGTATATGACGTCAGTTTGAAATAGAGAATCTAAGTTTAATTGCAGGTCGGTAGTGAATTCGGAAAGCTGAGTTTCGCAGGACAAACCAGGTCGGAAGACGTGTTGATTTTTGAAGAAAAACCCGTTATTATCGAGGTGGTGGGCAATGCGCGAATAAATAATGTGCTCGAGGATTTTGCAGGCAATGCATGTCAGCGAAATGGGACGATAATTAGATGGGTTAGAACGGTCACCTGATTTGAATACCGGGGTCACCTTGGCTACCCTCCAGTCCGCAGGTATGATACCTTCGGAAAGGGACTGAGAGAACATGACTTGCAGAATGTGGCTAGTAATAGCTCCAGTGGATTTTAGTAGCTTTGCTGGTATGTTATCAGGACCAGGGACACTCGATGTTTTCAGTTGGTTTATAATTTTTAGGATACCTTCAGCATTTATGGTGATGGGTGGCATCTGGGGAAAGTCATACCTGAAGGCAGAGGGGATATTGCCTGGCGGCTCATTAGTAAAGACTGAGGAAAAGTAAGAATTCATCAAGTCAGAGCGCTGCTGAGCTGGTACCCGTGAGCCATCAGGACTGCACAGTGAAATGTTATGCGATAAATTGTTGGGGTTGATAATGTTCCAAAATTTTTTAGGTTTGTCGCGGATGATTTTAGGAGATCTTCACGGTAATACTTCTTTTTAGCTTTTTTCAGCGCGCTAGTACATTTCCGAAGGCAAGTGAAATATTTGTCCCATTTCGATGGAGAAATGCTACGTTTTGCTTCGCGGAAAAGGCGTTTCTTCTTTTGTGAGAGTTTTTTTCACAGAAGTTGTATACGAAGGACTGTCATCGTCACAGCAAACAGACACTAGTGGAACGTATTCTTCGATTAGCGTCAAGACCTTTTGTTTATACAGTAGCCAGTTCTGTTCTACACTTTTGGAGATGGCCGTTTGAGAGAAGAAACTATAAAAGCTTTCCAATTCGGCAACAATTGCGTGGACGTTCGCTTTGTTGTAGTCGCGTGAGCTTCTTCCTTGGATTATGCCTAGGTACTGGAATAGAGAGGTTAAATAATGTGGTACGGTGATCACTCAGACCTTCTATACACGTAGGCGAGTGAATAAGGTCGGGGTGGGAAGCGAAGACAAGATCGAGTATGTTGTCGCCACGAGTCGGAGTATTAATTGTCTGCGTGAGGTTGAATAGGAGAGAGAGTTGAAAGAAGTCATCTGATAGCCGGGAAGGGGCTGTAAGGCTGGCCCAGTCTATATCGGGAAGATTAAAGTCCCAGCACAGAAAGAATTTTGCACGGGGAAATGGGGAGTTCAGATCAGCTAACACCAAGTGCAGGTCATTAATAAAAGCATAGTCACAGTCGGGAGGTCGATAACAGGTGACCAGTATGTGATTACCCGAGGCAACAGGCAGATTAATGCAGAGAATTTCATAGGTGCTGTTAATATCAACCTTATAGGAGTGCAAGTGGGACTTGACTGGAACCAGAATTCCCTCTCCCCTTCTCTCAACCCTATCTCGTCTGTAAATTTTGAAGAACCCAAAATCACGTAGAATTTCGTTGCTTTGTATGTTTTCGTTTAGCCACGATTCAGTAAAAATTGCTACTTCGGTATTGTCAGGCAGGAGTGCCTCTAGAGCTTCTTTTTTTTTTTTGGCAGGTAACTGCGCACGTTCGCAAGCAAGACCGGTTAAGTATGACATGAAGGGGGCGGAGAAGGCACAGGTACAGCTTTATTAGATACTGAATTCGTGGAAGCATGTGGCAATTGCTACGACTTTACTTCGACAACAGATGCTGTATCAGCATTGTATGTGAACTGTTTATTTTCCATGAAAAGCTTATCAAACCTAATTTTGAATGGGCGTTTCTTTTCTTGAGCGTAAAGATTCTTACGGGCTAGACGAACGCGAGAAGAATAGTCTTCACGTATTTGGAAATTAGAGACTCTAAGTTTGGATCCAGCAGCAAGTATTCTAGTTTTATCTTTAAAATGTCCAAGTTTTACGATGATCGTACGGTTCTTAGCGCCTATTTAATTTCGTCGCACTACTCAGGATATTGACGTAAATAATGTAATAGCAAATTTTATGCTATAAAGAATATTATATTTGGCATATTCAGCGCTGCAAGGAATGAAATTCATTGGTACTTTGTTCTTGCGTACATTCATGTGTAGTGGCTGGGATATGACGGAGCGCTTCACTTGAATCTCGGACGTCGCTCTTTGGAAGGCCTCAAACAAAGTTCGTCGTCTGAACCCGTGTCGAAGCCTATGTACCACTATGACAACGGCATAAAAAACACAGTATGTCCATATGCCGCTGTCATATTTCACGTCAGACCCGCTATGTTCCGGTGCATGAGTAAGAAAGAGAGCGAGTTAGAACATTGTTCCTAATGGACATAGCAACTACAAAAGAAATATTTAAAATATAGATGCGCCGCTGCTTCCCGCTTCGCCCTTCAGCATTCAGGAGCACAGATTTTCACTGCATCGAGGCATCATAAATCGGGGTATACAGCGAGCATCGGGGGTTACTGCATATATGCGCACCCTTGTTTCCATGTCGCTTCTCGCTGTTTATCTGCGTACATTGAGTTCTCGGCTGCTCGCTCGTCTTTCGTACCCGGTTTTTCGTTCGACAGATGGGGAACCATTCTGAAAGCTTGAGCTTGAGACTAGCGGCAAAGTTTTGAAAATACAGTGTCTCGGCCTGGTTGCGACAGAAGAGCGACGGCCGCTGAATCCGGCCCCTTGCAGAGAAAAATGTCCGAGGCGAAGATTACGAACGGACGCGTAGTGCGCGCTTGCGAATGTGGGCGGATGGGAGGCGAGCAGCTTCAATCACAGAGATCTCCCCCCCGCCCCACCCCCTCGTGGACGCGCACCCTTGGGTTCACTCACTTACTCTGTCGACCCGAGGAACATCGAAAGTTTCATTTCCGCAGTCTTGAAAAGTGGGAAGGATTCCGCTTTCCGTGACGACAGCCGGGTAGTCCGTTTTGCAGCCCGCAGTTTCTTGCAAGAGGACGCTGCAACGTGAGTCTGTGCGGCCTGCGCATGCATGCCACTGGCAGAAAAGGGGGGTGAATATAAACACACTTGCATACATGGCCCGAAATTGAATTCCTTGCGACTACGTTCAGATAAACCTCGGAACCCGCATAGAGTTTACACGAACATTTCACGCACGCACTCGCACACTGATAGGACTCGCCAGTGAAGAATTTCGGCACGCGCAGTATACATGGACAAGGGAGCCGGAGATGTGCAGCTCAAGTCAGTGACTGCGAAAAGCGGTCGCGCATTGTAGATGAGCCTATATGAGGTTATCGAAGCGCCATTCATTACTTGCTGTACCTTTTCTCTTTTTTTCCTCGCTCCTAACCGTTCAGAAGCTATCAAAGTGTCGTTTCCCATTTTCGGTTCTTTCACTTCCACTTTTTTGTTGGTTTGCCTTATTCGCAACAAAGCAATGTCACGCCCACACCGTAAAATACACGTAGACGCAAGAACTTTTCTCATATTGCTGCGTGCTCGTTCGGGGCCGGGGCTATTGCGAAGTATTCGATGTCCGCCTTTTTTTGCCTTTGCTATAGCATTTTTACAGCAGTGACTGTGGTGGACTTCTACACAAGGTTTAAGTGATGTGCCGTGGCCTGTATCGCATAAGTCTCGCAAAAGGAAACACCACGAAACTCGCAAGGTTCTCTTAAGGTACAAGAACGTGGGCCGAGCGCCTCAAGACCGAAACTGCTAACTCCAGAACATGCAAAAAAAAAAAAACGTTTAATACGGCAGCGTGCTACCTTCGTGAAGCGTGCCATGTATACAGTATGTGACGACGACGGCCTAGCTGCACCTTACCACACACGAAGTAAATGGCGCCGCTGTTGATGGCGGCAAATGCGGCTCTAAAAAAATTGCATTATCTCTCCGAATACTCTTCTGTAATGAGAAGACAGCTCACAGTGATTATCGCTTCCGCAGCGCTGTGATTTGCATCGAACCGCTTGCCTTTTCGCCGCATTTTTTTTTTTTTATCCTATAGTCCGTTTTGCCAATGGACATAGGAGCAGCATTCCAAGTCTGCTCTTAGACATGGCTCAGTCGTTCAACCTTCCTCTGTCCTGATCCAGTTGCGCTGTTCAGCAATTATAGAGTCAGAAATCGAGGCGTTCAAAACACAATCTACTCTATTTGTGCAACGGCAGCTGTGTAGAACTGCTCTCTGGAAGTCTCAAACAACTTCGCTTGGCTTCTACCGCTGACCGCCAGACATTAGAGAGTTTTAGCAAGTTACGGAAATACGGTACGCAAATACGGTAAGGCAGTACGGTGGCGTTCCTCCTTTCCCGCTGCTTGTGCTTTTGCCGCTGCCCGTTCCAGTGACAATGCGTACCCCAAACGACAGGTGTCTCGTTAACAAGGCGTAGGCTGACGGGTAACATTGAGGCGTTACAACCCCACAGTAACTTTTGAAAATGCTTTTGTGGTGTTGGGGTGCCTTCACCGGCAAAAGGTCGACGACCTGGAAAGGAGGAGCGGTACCGTCATACGGTAGCGTATTTGCGTACCGTATTTCCGTATCTAGCTAAAACTCTCTATTCAATAATCCCACGAAGTGTCGGTGTTCTCTCGTTCACGTTTTCTTCTTTTGTTCGTCCACCTTGGACGTCCCACCGCCACTCCCCTGGATAAATGGCAGTCTTGCACAGCGCGACTACACGTGACAAGGGACAGGACATGGTGAAGTTTGTTTAGGGATATATTGTTACGGTGCAAAGAACGAAGGGGCTGGCAGGGAAAGCAATTGACAAGCGGGCTGTTTCTTCCGTGCGTTGTGCGTTTGTTCTGCTCCTGTAATGAAACGTTCAGGAGCGACCGGTTAGCATGTCTAGTCAGAGCCAGCGTATGCCCAACAGGCAGAACGCGGACGGCGAGCCATGTTCGGCGTTTCTTAACTTTCATGCGAGTGTGTTTCCACTTTTGCGGCCCTTGCAGCAGAAAGGGAAGGAATGAAAGTAAGAAGAGTGCGTGTAGAAACAAGCCTCCGCAAGGGGGCCACGCTGCGCAAGCTTCTGCTCGAGAATTCTCTTGGACCGTGAAACAGGACGTTGTGTGGGTAACATTATTGCTTTCTCAGCTGGCGAGCGATGGGACAAGCTGTATGGTAACGTGACATGGCTCTCTGGCTCGCGACATTTCTGCAACGTTGTTCAGCGTAAGCCAGCCGGGAATCCTACTTCGAAAAGCTGATTCGAGCCCAAGAAACGGCTAACTCAAAAGCCGGCGCATGTGCAGCGGTGGATCGCAATATGCAACGAAACTTGTAGCTAGAGCGGTATATCGCCAATCGGAAGCCGTTTTCTTCTTCTTTTTTTTTTTAATCATACCGAACGCTGCGTAGGTTTATCCAGCCAGTGCATACAGCCCTACTAGGCTACCAGTACAAGTCGCATGGGCTAACGCAAGACTCCGTAGACGTAAGAGATATGTACAAGGACAATAACCTCGGCACCTTGTACTAGGGAATACACAGTGGCCAACAGTCTAAGCTTAATATTGTGCGGACGCCCTGAAGGAAGAATGCGTGCGTATGAACCGACGACATTGCGGGCTTCTATTTTGTTTGCTCTCCCTCCTGAACATCGTATTCCCTTTTTCCTCGGCGCTGCAAGGAATGCATAGCAGCACACTTGGAGGGCGCGTGCAAAAGCTTTCAACAATGCGTGCGCGCGTCGGCTTGGCCCAATTTGAATTTGCCTAGGCAATACCCAGTCACTTGCTGGTGACATACTCGTATGAGAATAGGGTACGCTTCCTTTTTTTCTTTCGTTTTCTTCTCATCCCTTTCTTTTTCTATTCTCCCGTCCTGTGCCACCGACGCTAGCGCGCCGCTTTTGACACTTCTATCTTTTCACACTTACAACGGTTCGCGCGCCAAATAATGATGTGAGCCAGCGCAATATACGAGCTCGAGTCGAGCTTTCCGCCCATAAAGAAGACGAAACAGGGCAGGTGCCATTTGCATCTCTGTCTTGCGAATGCGCCGTATACGTTGTCGTCTCGCTCAATAACGCCCCCAATCCTACACTCCGTTTGCTCGTATTTGCTTGTTTGCGTCGATCTTACGCTCTTTCTTTTCAGCTTTCTTGTCTTTCTTTCATATTCTATCGCTGTCCCTGTGCCTCTTCTGATGCAAACGCATTTAGCACGCGGCTCTCGCGTGTGCCGTCCATTGTGCAGGCACTCTCGGTCGACTAGTCGCCCCTCCCTTGTCCTCCTCCCATGTTCGACGCTGGCACGAGGACGGCGAACACCGGTCGCACAAATTGCGCCTCCATGGCTACCGCGCCTATACGCATGATGCAGGCTGATCTGCTCGGCTTTTCACATGTAGATTGGCGCGTTGCTGCATATTTACGGTCAACGCCACCGAAATAAACTTAGCATATGTAACTTTCATTAAATAGACTAGGTGCTGATGCAAACTTTTTTTTTGCATCACGAAGCAGAACGAAGCAACAAAGTAACTACTACAGAAACAAAGGAGGAAGCACGCAAAGCGAGCAATGCACGAGGTTCCTGTACTGATTTCGCATAGCTTATCTTTCGCTAGTGTTGTTTGCCATTGATTTGCCACCTTAGATAACGATTTGTTCAGAATCAATGTTGACTATAGAATATTCTCTTGGAAAGCATTCTAGCGAGAAAAAAAAAACATTTCATACGGGGCTTTGTTCTCAAGTTCCCTTAGCCAGCCTCCTTCACTGTGAATATGCCTGATATCACGACTGTTCGGCATGGGCTTTCGCAAACATTTTTAAGCACGAAGCCACTTTGGGAACCGAACCCACTTTGGCTTTTCTATCTATCTATCTATCTATCTATCTATCTATCTATCTATCTATCTATCTATCTATCTATCTATCTATCTATCTATCTATCTATCTATCTATCTATCTATCTGGGCGCTCTGATGGTCATCTCCTTAACTTGATATAATATAATAATAATATCTGGGGTTTAACGTCCCAAAACCACTATATGATTATGAGAGACGCCGTAGTGGAGGGCTCCGGAAATTTCGACCACCTGGAGTTCTTTAACGTGCACCTAAATCTAAGTACTCTCTTTAACTTGGTATATATCAAAATTGGCAAACATGAATAATGTGACTTGGCTGTCGCATGTTTCATGGAACCATTTTCCCCAGTCACGTGCGGTACAAACCTGCATACCACGGCCCATGGTATGCGGGTATGCGCCACAGGTTGTTCACAGTCAGTGACGTAGCCAGCGGGCGGGGGAGGGGGTTGGGGAGGGTTGAAATACCCCCCCCCCCCCCCGTGGAAATGTTTTAATTGTGCATGTGCATATATATACGCACACACAAACACACGCACGAGCATAACATACAAGGGGACGGTACGTGGTTGCCCCCCTCCCGAAAAAACTTCTGGCTACGCCACTGTTCACAATCTATATCAACCCAGGAACAGGGGATCTAGACATGGGAAATTTATAACAAACTTTGCATTGGTTGACCAAAAACGTGCTGCAACGGCCCTTAGCTAGCAAGCACGCTGCACAAATCGTGAATAAATGTATTGCATCAACGGTTGCCTATCACTTGTGGTGGTGGTGCTTGTTTAACATGAACTGTGGTTGCAGTGTTAGCTACCCACCTTATAACAATGTAATAAGCTTTACATATGCACTCATATGCTAGAGCAAGCTATAGCCTAGCGTTGCTCGTCCCAGCAGGCATATACGCCAACGATCACTCCTAACACTTCGTTTCGATCACAGTGGCATCTGGGCTCTAACGTGAGTGTCGACGTTACGTCGGACGCTGGGATACCACATACACACCAGCGTAGTCGACGTCCCTGGTCATCTGACGATATCCGCACAAATACTCCACTTAACACAGACCTCGATCCACCAGGTATGACTTGGCTCAAGGCCCCGAAAATTCGGCATGAGCATTTACTCGCCGACTGCTTCGCATGAACTCGATTCCAAGAATGTGTAGGATCTGCTGGAATTTTTTTTTTTCGCGTAGGAATTTTCGCATGAATACGGGCGCAGTTGCTTGCACTGGAGCGCAATACTTGCAGTGGCCTTTGGACACTGCATGTTGTCTTGTGGCACAGCAGACCGTGTTATGAGCAATGAAGTGACGTCTGACTCGAGCTTAAAGATCTGTTCCCTTGTTCGCTCTCATGAACCTGCTATCTTCCTTGAAACGAATAACAGTGGTCGAACGAGGAATATCGCAGAAGCTCTAACGAAGACAGCTTCCCTCGTCAGAGCGTTAGCTCAAGCGACGCACCCGTGTTTTTTAGCCAGTGTTAGTCATTTCAAGGCTTCATCTTCCTGTAAACTCCCTGTGTCTTCTCAAGTGTCACAACTTAAAAGGCTCTTACTCGAAAAATGCGCATGAAACGCAATCACCTGAATATTATTTATTTTACTGAGTACAATATGATCATCGAGATCTCATTATTGTAGGATGATTAGTAGAAGTATACCAATAATAATGGATATTTCTTTAAGCAACAATATTAAGTATATTAATTATCTTATTATCATTTGCTTTACTCTTCGCATCTTCCGCGTAGCGAAGACATAGGAACGTAATAATCAGTCATCATTGTTTGTAGGCACTATTCAGTTACAATCGATCCCTCTCACGAAGCAACGCTCATTATCGTTATGATTATCACAAGAAAGACGCAGTCCACGCAGCTCAACTGAAAGCGTCGCACTGCAACTCCTCGTCAATGTCTTGTTCTGTAGCGAATATCGATCTTCTCACGCAATAAATTTTGCACAAAGCTTCGACAACCTCCTCGAACAGAAACATCAACATTCAACGGTGACCATAATCATCTCGCCATTCCAGAGTTGATTATCTGCACCTCGTTTCGCATTTGGCTCGGCAATTGGATACTAAAACTTTAACGGCTGATTGTTGCGGCGCTTCGTGTCAAGCTCTTTATGGTTTTCGTGCCGGGTGAGCTCGCACGCAGAACAGCCGGGCACGGATAGGCTAGGTATATATACGCGTCCGCTTACGAGCTAGATATATCGCATAATAAACCGGGACTTGAAGACGCTTGCATTCCGTATTCTGTAATACTTGTTTTGTGTCTGGATGATGACACTTGTATATTTGCATATTGCGTGCTGTTTGCATACTTGAATTGTCGCTCGTAGTAATCCTATAGCAGAAAAGATACGAAATAAAGGTGAATTTTCCATGCATGCTAAGTATTCTCGGAGCAACTTGGGCTGCGTATTCTTCAGTTTTGCGCGCAGCCTCCATAGTACCGGTCTCAATTCGCTGTGATAACGCATCCTATTCTCGTTTCACTGCTGTCGTGGTGCGGAAACTTCTTTAAGCTAGGGCCGGGAAAATGCGGATTGTGATAGAATGAATGCTGGAAGCATGCAAGCGAAACCAGAGAAGGAGCGTTGTTTTACGTCCATGTTCATCAAATGGCATCTTCTTGAATATTACATTTTGCTTACTCTTAGGTGACGGTTCTTTTCACAATCCCATAACGTCGTTCTGAAATCTTAAAAAGAGAGAGAGAGAGTTTGGTCGACGCTGTATTGCTGGAGCCTCCACAAAACAGAATCTCCTTTATGCTGTCTTCGTGCTATTAATTAAAGGTCCGTTCTGTTCGATGAACACGTCGCTCGTAACCGACTAAATCACTAAGCTTTAAAACCAAATGACAGCTGAAGCAGCGATTTTCAGAGCACACGTGAAACAAGAACTCAGCTCTGAAATAAAGACGAGAATGTGTAAAACTAGCAGCGTCGTCGTCTGTCGCTTCATGTTCCCGCCTCGTCGGAAAGCGCTGATCTTGCGTACTGTTCATGTCGCGATCTAAACAGCTCTTCACCAGCTCCGGTATTAAGGAAAAGCTGGTGCACTGGAGTTGCTCATGACAGCAAAATTCAACCAATCCAGACAATGGAGATATTAAGGCGAAAGCCTCAGATGCCTCATCAAATGCATTAAAAGCCAGATGCCTTAACAGACATCGTCGCTTGGTCAAAGGCAGGCCGATGAAGTGCAGGAAGCTTTCGGAATGAAGCAGGGGAGGATCAATACATCGACTGAGATGAAAAAGAAAGACGGCTTTCTCCTTCGAGTCGTCTTAGGGGAATGCATAAGGGAGCGTGTGAGCTTTTTTTTTATATATAAACGCATGCGGCCACCCATTGACAAAGCCCTTGCGGCATAAAACACACACACGCACATACATGCATAGACACTCTCAGCATCAGCATCATCACCACCACATCAGCCACACCCAATGGCATCTCGATTATATTCGATTATTAATACCTCAAATTATGTGCAATTTTCGTTTTTTATTTTGTAAAAAAATGGGTATGTCATAAATTGTGACGGCCCTAAAACTTTCTCATATAAACAACGGCCCTCGAGTTTCTTAATTGAAAAGCTAATTAACAAGTTTGTCTCCATGAATAATTTCAATATAACTTTAGCTGCGGCAAGTTATTTCCGCCTCAACGTCGAGTTCGTGTGCGACGATGACGGGCGCCTCATTGCCGTAGTACACCGTGTATTTTGTCCCGTAAGTGCTCTTCGGGTTTTCCTTCTCCTTGACACAACTGTTTGAATTTCTCGCCTCTATCTTTCTCTCTCTATTTTTTCCCTTCGTATTCCTCTTTGAGTCAGCCGAGCGTATAGACGCCGCACAGGCTATGCAATGAGATTCTTTGGCTCCACAACGCTGCCGGTGCCGTAAAAGCTGTTGGTATGTACACTGACACTGGCACTTCTCTCTAGGATCGCGACGCATTGTGTGGCAGCTGGTAATCAATAAACCTGATAATTGGGGAGTTTGCCTACTGCTTATATCACAGACGTGGCGATGCGCTCGTAAGGCTTCCGTAGTACATTTTTTCCCTTTAATTCGAAAGACGGATAGATGGAGAGATGGGTGGAAGCCGCCACCACCACCACAACCACCTCAGATTCTTTAACGAGCACTTTCATCGAAGTCTCACTTAATGTAGAGGCTATAATACGAAAGTTGAAAGTATTACGAAAGCGGGCTTCTCCGCATAAGTGCCCTTAATGTTAAGAAGTCAGCTTCCGAGGGGCATTCTCATTTGAGCCCGACCGCACAGCACCGCGTAGGCCTCTGGCTACGTGCAGTCGTCGGCGGGCGCGTCTGGGGTAATATGCATGCTTCACTATGAAAATACTCATGATACGGACACCCTCAGTTTCTTGCCTCTGGAACCACTACTGCTGCTACGCGCGCGGATTCCCTAAATATAACGTATCTATAATCCGTGGCTGCAAAAGCCGCGTATACGTAACCCTGACAAGCGCGGCTCGGGTGCGTGTAAAGTAGTTGACAGCAGCTCGAGCTCCCATTTTCTTTAATACGCCAAACCTGATCGGTAGGTGCTCTATTCGTCACCCAGGTACGTACGTCGACATATGGCGGGTACGGACCTGCACGCCAAACGCGTGTACTTCACCACGCGAGATGTGCATGACAATCGCACATCGGTTCCGATACGCGTAAGTTCGCAATTAAGTTGACGTAGACACGTAGCCAGAAACGTGCAAACTACTCCTTGTGGGTCGGGCTTTATACTTGATCCTTCAGATGCAAACGTTCGTTACGGTAATTAAATGTTATGACCCGTAAAACAGTCCACGTAAGCTTCAAGAAGGCCAAATCAAAGTAGCTGTTGATGGCTAGCTTTATCTTGTTAAGGCTGGCTGTAGACACTCGTTGCCTTCATCAGCTGAACACTAAAAGAAAAAACAAGGTGCCTGTCAGCTTGCCCAGCACTGAAATCTCAGTCCGTCGCATTGGAAGAGAACATTCCACACCAATGCCACTCAAGTAGCCCGCAAAGCGCCGTCCAAATTCTCACAGATATTGTTGCTACATCGTCTCCGAAAAGTCTGGAGTAGCGTGATTCCTTTTAGTCACTCTACAATGGAGATATTGTATAGGCCCATGCTGCTTGAATTTGCGTCGCTGTACTGTCGCTAAACGTCACAAGGATGCTATACGTGAAACGGTCCAGTATAAAGGCACTGAATCCGTAAATTTTCGTCGCCACAGCTTGCTTTTAGAAAATAGCGGCCGCGAAGATGTCCTGGCGTAATATCACATACCAGCGCGAGAGCATGGTCGTGTTGGGTTTTCCGTGACAAAGCAATGAAATAAATCCGAACTGTAGAGTCAGTGAAGAACAGAGAAAGGCCGATACAATAAGCAGAAAGGAGCCCGGCGTGCCATTTTGAAGAAGGGGCAGTGGTTGAAGGAGAAGGGAAGAAAAAAAATGAGACGACATACATAAATCGGTCACAAGGATCACAGGCTTCCACGCATCGCTGTAACAGGTCATCTCACAGGTCCCGGATCGCTGGAAGTTAACTAGAGCAGTAGGTGCATTTAGCGCACAGGTCTGTTTTCACCATGTGTACTACCCGATCACATTTTGATCAGACGTTGACCAATTATCGAGGATTTCTGGCGTGGTAGACAGCCGCTCTCTTCTGTGTCGTTGACAAGCACAGAGCAGGGGCGCAGCTATCTCGTAGCAAGAGCAGGTGTCACCTGTAATGCTATTCAAAATTGAAAAAAAAAAAAAAAAACGTGTCATAATGAACGCGACATCAGGCCACCGAAGGCGAACTTTCTTGACGCCAAGAGAGTCCTCACAGAGGCTATCTATTGAGTTATTTGCATGTTTATTTCGTCACTTACGTCGCTGAAGCCTCCTGAAGCTATAAACTGGCCAATGATTCAAGGGTGATAACTTAAGCAAATGAGTTGTATATAAGATACACGAGAAAAACGATTTACACTTGCTGCTACCGAAGACGAGTCATAGAATTCATCACAAAGCGAAATTAATCCGGACAATATCTACATTGAAGTTATTTTTAAAAATGCCTTATTTTAAAACGTCTTATTTTTAAAAAATGATTCTTCTACAATACATTGCGGTACTGACACGTTATTTCACAGAGCGAGCATTTGTGGTGTGATGAAACTACGCTCACAAATGTGATTAATTACCGACTTCAAAAACATCTCTGCTGCACATAATTAAAGCACATCATGAAGACATCTTCACGTTCTCCCATAAATGGCCGAATAGTTGAACGGCGCATGCGATCCATTATGCTGCCAGTACACCCCCCCCCCCCTCAAGTGAAAAGCAAATGAGCGTAAGTGGATATTCGTTAGTGCAGTTCCGTCATGTAAGGCCTATGCATATCTCCTGTCGTCGTGCGAAGTTTTTCTCAAAGGCGAAATCAGAAAATATGTTTCCACTGGTGCCACAGTCTTCCGGCAACCATTGATAGAAGTAGATCGTGTACCTGGTCTAGTATTCCTAGAATTCAAAATTTTCATGAGATCTGCGCCACATTCCACTTGGTGTTCTTTGGGCAGCTACCTACGAGTCATAAAAACTTCAAGTAACGCTAAATAGCTCTTGATGAGCAAATACGAGCAAAGCGCTGAATACACAAAGCTCCTGCCAAGCTTATCTGCATGATACAATTTCGACAGCTTATTGTAAAAAGACTTCGCTGGAATAGCAGATTAATCTGCATAAATTGGTGGAGTGCGAGCCATCTGTATAAACCTGGGCGGAAGTGATACACCCCTTGCATAGAAATTTCAGCGTTGCTCGTTTCATATATGTATGATAGCGACGCTCGGATTCTGCTTTATATACCAGGACAATCAAGTACGCCTTGGTTACGTGCATTATAACACTATACAAGGGCAGTTGTCTGATGTCAGGTGTACGTCCTCATTACAATCAGTTACAGTGCTTGCTCTGCAATGACAAAAAACTCGGAGGACGCTTGAGCATCGCCTTGAAGAGTAGAACGCGATAGCGTAATCGGGCCCCGTGCGCATCGCCTTCAACACTGCCGCAAGGAAAGGAACGTTTGCGCGCCTAACATTGGCCGTTTCAAACCATCCTAGAATGCTTACGGCAAGTACAGTTGCGAAGTGCCCACTACGCCATAATTCTTCATTTTGCGAATCGGCGAAGTACCCACGACGCGTTCGTAAGGTGCCACGCGCACCTGCACAGCTGCACACTTTGTAATGGTGGGCAGCTTTAAACCACCCACTCCGTGTGCAATTCACATGTTTTGACGCCTGGTGTTCTGCCAGGCCTCAAAACAATTCTGCCACGCAATATTACATGCGTTAAGGAGACTCCTCCCAGTACATGACATTCTTATAGCGTTTTCTAACGAAGTGGTTTCAAGCACTGGATATTTTTATTTTAAATGGGAAGCATTTCTTAGCGAACTTCTGCTACTTTGAGCGTATCTATCTATCTATCTATCTATCTATCTATCTATCTATCTATCTATCTATCTATCTATCTATCTATCTATCTATCTATCTATCTATCTATCTATCTATCTATCTATCTATCTATCTATCTATCTATCTATCTATCTATCTATCTATCTAGCCGCCTACGACTTTATGCTCTCCTGGCCGTTTCGTCAATGGGACGTATACCAAAATTGGTATGGCACAACATGACTGTATGCCGAACATAAATGATAGGTCATGACATGAAAATCATGACATGCATGTCATGAACGGCATGATTTACATGCCACAGCCATGGTGCTCTTGCGGCCGTTTCGTTAACTTGATGTATACCAGAATTGGTATGGCATGACAAGATTGTCTGACAAACATACATGACAGGTCCTATAGTGCAAATCATGACACAGATGTCATATACAGCAAGATTTACATGACATGGTCTCGGGGCGCTCGCGACCGTTTACTTATATGGATATATACCAAAATTGGCACGACGAAGCATTTCTGCATGACGAACATAATTTACAGGTGGTAACATGAAATCATGAGATGCGTGTCATGTACGCTATGACATACATTCCCCGCTCATGGTGCGCTTGCGGCCGTTTCGCTATCTTGACATGTACCAAATTTGGTATTGCATAACGTGACCATATGATGAACATAAATCACAGGTAGTAACATGAAAATCATGATATGCATGTCGCGAAGGGCATGATTTACATGTCATGCTCATGGGGCGCTCGCGGCCGTTTTGCTTGCTTGATATACACCAAAATTGGTATCACATGACCTAACTGTACGACGGACGTAAATGACAGGTGGTAACATGACAATCATGACATGCATGTCGTGTAGGGTGTGATATATATTACATGCCCCGCTCATGGTGCGCTTGCGGCCGTTTCGCTAGCTTGATATAAACGAAAATTGGTGTTACATGACGTGACCGTATGACGAACGTAAATGACAGGTGGTAACATGACAATCATGACATGCATGTCGTGTAGGTTATTATTTACATGCCACGCTCATGGTGCGCTTACGGCCGTTTCCCTAGCTTGATATACACCAAAACTGGTACTGCGTGACGTGACTGTAGGACAAACATAAATGACAGGTCCTAACACGCAAATCATAACATGCATGTCATGTGCGGCATGTTTTACATGACACTGCCTTGGTGCGCTTACGGCCGTTTTGTTAACTGGATATACACAAAAATTGGTATGGCATGACATGAGTGCGTGACGAACATAAACGACAGGTCAATGCATTGCATATACCAGAATATATGTTTCATTATATTAAAGATTGTACATGCATGAATGCATGGCAAGCATGCGATATACAGTGAACTAGATTTTTTTATGACATGAATGACTTCATTTGCCTCAAACGCAAACAAGGCGATGTATGCAGCTTTTTTCTGGCTGCTTCGCATTACATCGATTCCCACAGTGTGTAAGATCTGTCGGATTTTATTTTATTTGCATTTATCTCGAATTTTCGCTCACGGACACGTCCGATTTTTCGCTCACAACCATCGACGACGCCGCCAACGCCAACACCGACGCCGAAATTTCTGCGAAACGAGTTCTTTAACACTATCGCGTTAAAACAATAGGCACGTAAGTGAGATGGTGTGAGGGAAGTCGAGTGCATCACTTGCAGTACATCAACAGAAATAGACGCCGCAGCGTGGCTGATCACAGTCCAATACTAAGCTGGCCGCTGTACAGAGAGTACCAGCTTACGTTAGACAAGCTGTTGATTGCTTTATTTTTTTAGTCTTTTTTTTTACAGTGAACCAAGGCATTCACACGCAAACATTGTGTTGGTGGTGGAAGTGGACAGTTAACCAAACGCTGTATAGTTCTGATAACCGTGTAATTGCTTTTTAAAGCTCGGCTAACATCAGAGTTGTAGGTAACGCGTTACAAGTAATTGATTACTTGTAATTAATTACGTTTTCTTGTAATTTTGTAATATAATCGATTACTTTTTTGAAACTGTAAGGTTCTGGGTAATTCCATTACATTTTCTTGTAACTGATTACCGATAATCAATTACTTTTTTTTTTCCAAAATCAAGTTGTAACCAGTCTTTTTCTTGTCTCGAAAAATATGCGACCGCTCTGTAGGGATGTGGGGGGGGGGGGGGGTTCTGCAGAGCCTATTTTTTCACCTTTTCCTTGGCCTTTCCTGCAACGTCTTACCCGAGCGCCAGCAACAGCGAAGTGCGACGCTTCATAAAGGACATGGACACTAGCATCGAAGCACTGCGCAACTGCGAGCTGGTGCGCAAAGTGTTCCTACGTTGTAATACCGCCCTTCCCTCCAGCGCATGCTTTGAAAGAGTGTTCATTGTTTCTCTTAACGAGGAAACGTGGAGGAATCAGCGACGACAACTTTGAAAAACAACTCCTGTTGAAAGTTAACAACGTGTAGCACTATATCACAGAAGCCGCAGTAAGCCTCCCAGCCTTCACGCAAGCCTCCTGTCTCCTCTCTATCATGCAAGCCACAGTAGTTCATTGTAGATTGAGTAAACATGAGTTATTGTGTCACCGCAATAAAATTTTCACAGAGAGTAACGCTAAAGTGATCGATTACCTATCTGTAATACTCAGTTACTTTGCTGGGGCTGTAATTGACCACTGTAATCAACTACATTTTAAAGGAAGTAATTGTAATTGTAATCGGTTGCTTATTTTCCGTAACCTGTACAAGTCTGGCTAGCATTAGGTGGGACGCCCCGTAAATGCAATTATTGCAAAGTCAGGCAAGCTTGTAGTGTGTGGGCTCAGAGGCAGTGGGTTGTGCAGTTAGTTATCTGTCGCGCGTATGTTCATAACACATGTTTATACTGTAACTTTTTAAGAAAAGAAAAAGTTCATTCTGGTTGTACTTCTTGAGGTACAGTGTGCGTATGAGCTGTGGGGTCTGAAGAGTGCCGCTCTCAAAAGAAACGGACTCAGTACGCGCCGTTGTACAATAAAAATGTGGCCATTTATTAACAGCTTTTACATCACGCCTGCCGCCACTTTACAGTGAATGTTAAAGCAAAATGCTTCGCGAAATCCAGCGGAATCGCCGCCAGGAGCACGTTCAGTGTCGATTGCTCATGGTGTCGTCTGCTAGCCATCAGTTTGTATACATCTGCATGTATGGCGTGGACTTCTTGTCATGACTGTACTATGGCCATGGCTCGCTCATAATAACTTGCCGGCCTGTTTTCGATCGCTGGCTGCAGCGTTTGGGCTTCGGTTTCCGTGTCTGTGTTGTAGCGCATTGTTTGTATACAGCGTGCTGCGCGTGTTCGGTTGCCAAGCCTGTTCCGCGGTTCAGTTTCGTTGTTCGGAGTTTTAAGCATATGATGAAGGATGTGTGATTTCATTCAAATAAATTAAGTGATCGTTACAGGCTGCGACCTCTTATTAGATCCAAGTTTTCAGTTGCTGTTGTGTCGTATAGTACTTAAAATTCACGCAACATATTTTAATTCCTACGTTGATAAATCGACGTTTTCATATTCTTTCACGATCGTCTGAAAGTACGCTAATAGAATCAGTGCAATCATACTGACGTAAATAAATACAAAGCTTTCGTATCCGAAAGTAGTAGTAAGATTTATTTGGAATAAAATATGTCAATTCTTCTGAACCATCGAGCCCTGATAGAGCGTTGGGTGCTCATTGGACGAAATAATATTCAATCTTATAACATCGTGGTATAGAATTGGAATAAACGGCCAGAGGGGCCAAAAAGAGGGTGGGAAAGAGCGCTCTTTGTCCTCTTCTTGGCCCCTTTCGCCGATATTTCCTACTTGTTATCAAGCTGTACTATCGGTGTCAAATGAAACACGGAACAGGGGTGCTATGCAGGATGGCCCGAGTTTGGCGATACTCGGGATCTTTCCGAGCTCTGGCGACACCCCCTTTTGAACGAGCTAATCGTACGAGAAGGTGAAATCCATCCCTCAGCGCGCGCTCCGTTCCATTGGTTACGATGGAACGCGGCGTCACGTCAAGGGCGGTCGAGAAGGTTGGGTGGTGTCTTCAAACTTCTTTCATTTGTTTGTCGTTCCACTGGGTGCAGAAGTGCACCCATGCAGGAAAAGTGGCAGAAAGCTCTACTAACTATAGTTTTTGTGTGTGCGCGGGCCGTTTGAATTCATTTTCAAGCATTTAATGTCTGCACTAAGTATCCTTTAGGATAATCAGCACTGTGTCCTCTGAGATTAGTTCCGACCGAGCGCCTTATAACACGGCGGCTAGAGCTAATCGCCGAGGCCACGTGTATAATCACTATGGTCGGCCTGTACATTCTAGCGCGTTGCTCGGCCGGCGCGCGCCCTCGTCGTTCTCTTCTTCATCGTCTGCTCGCTTCCAGAGCACGTGCGCCCGGCTAATTAGAATTAGCTGGGCGGTATACCTAGCTAAGTCAGGACGTGCTATGACGAAGCTGATTAGGCCAAATCATGCGAAGGCCGAGCTAACTAAGCCACGTCTTACTAAGACCATGCTAATGAAGTCGTGTAAAGCTAGGAACAAGGTAATTAAGATCATGCTAACTAACGTGACGCTAATTAGGAGCATGTAATTAAAACCAAAATAATCAAGACCTTACTCACCGAGATCGGGTTAATTAGGTCGTGCGAATTAGGTTTGTGCTAATTACATCTGCACTATTCAGGACCTTGCGAACTAAACCTGAGTAATTAATGCCGTGGTAATTAAGACACTATAAAATAATGTTAACTAACACGACGCTAATTAGAAGCGTGTTAATTAGGATTGTGCTCATTAGAATTATGCTAATTACCTCTGTCCTATTCAGGACCTTGCAAAAATAAACCTGAGTCATTAATGCCGCTGTAATTAAAACATCAACAATTAGTGCTAATTAACTCGACGCTAATTAGGAGCGTGTACTTAAAAACGAATATAATGAAGACCTTATAGAAGTCGTGTTAATTAGGATAGTGCTAATTAGTATTATGCTAATTACCTATGTGCTATTCAGAACCTTGCGAATTAAACCTGGGTAATTAATGTCGTGGTAATAAAAACATTAACAATTAAGAAAGGAGATTCAAGACCATGTTAGTTAAGACCTTCCTAATCAATAGCACCAATATTGAAACCGAACTGACGCGGTCATTACTCCGAAGCAGACCAAGCATAGTGAGTAGACGAGCCACGTAAAAAGCTGGAAGAAGATAAGTAATCACAAGCTCCTCCGATGGCTGACGAACTTATTTTATATGCAGAGAAGCTGCTGAGTAGCGTCCACCGCATAAAACACTTGACAAGCACACCGGTACTATGATAGTTACGAGTTGAACTGGGGCCTTTTCAGAATCAACGAGTTTGTGCCAGAGTTCGCGCGTCAATCAATTTGATTGACAGACGCCCGCGGCGAAAAGCGGGTCCGCCCACCGCGTTTCCTCTTGCCGAGGAACAGTGCTCACGACGCAACTCCAGCGAGCGGCACGATTCATCTATGAGCCTAATCGCACAGACTATGCACACACGCACAAAGAACTAAAGGTTATATCATCACGTGGGTACGATGTCTCGCATCCGCTTTCACCGCTCTCATGACGTACCACTCACAGCTATGAAGCAAGCGCCCCTGATGGGATTTTCGGCGAGAACTATTTACTTGTTCACTATTTACTTGTTTGTGGAGGCATTGTTTCTACCGATTCGCTACTACAGCACAATCTTCAGACGTGTAATGTAAGTATAGCAGTAACCTGTCCGTTTATTTATCTGTAATATTCCAGAGAAGCGAAACGAGCTGCACCAGAGTGCTGCGCGTGCGCCCTTGTTGCCTTCGAGAGTGGAAATTTCCATGCTGCAGGTGGAACGAAAGAATTTTCCGAAAGAGGACAAACGCCCACGAACACGCCCGTGGGAGGCGCGATGATCAGTTGGCAAAAAGATAGCGCGACAATCACGCTGACGTCGCTGTACTGTCAAAATGTTGACTGAGTGGCGGCGCTGACGCGTTCGCACGCGGTGTTTTTTGAAAACCGCCGCAAATGCCGCGCATGCGTTTGTGACGCCATTCTCGTTCTTGTAGCCGTTTTGATCAACGCTGCTATTGCGTGATCCGCACTGTCTTTCTCTCATGACCGCCGTAATGCAAGCTCGGAGCAAACTCGTGTGCCCGAGAAGCTCGGGCCATCCTGCATAGCACCCCAGCGAAGCGCGTGTAACAAGCATTAACAACGGTATAGTGCGTGCCGTGCAGTCATCACCACTGACAGGCGCGCGCATCCGGTTAGGCAGCACTGCGCGATCGAAAGCATGAATGTGGCCCAAGCAAAGCGCACGCGGTGCCAACCACATGAGCGTCCCTCTCTCTAATCATGAGGGTGAACTGCACCACGCGCACCACTGCTCACGATAGCACGTGTAACACGTTTTAACATGCTGTGCCAATTCGCCCAATCCACGCTACTTGTCCGCATTAGCCCACTTGTCGGTGAACTTGTCTATTTTGTCGGCAAACGTTTTGTATACGCAGGTCCACATGACTACAATTGACTACAAGTGTGAATTGTCGTTCAACTCAAGTGCTGCTTATACAACGCTAAGTTTTGCGAAGCCCTAAAATTAATCGCACTTCGCTTGCAAAGATGCGTGGACTCGCGCTTTCGTTCGCGCTTTCAGGTAAAATATTTCAACACTACCTAGCCGACTTATTTACACTACTAACTCGGGGGCATGACTCTGACCGCGATGGATGTGTGTATATAAAAGATACAACAGATATAAAAGATGTAAACGTTTCTTAACCTCCTATAATGCTGGCAGCCATCTATAGAACTAACACTAGACGAAAATACAGCTATATAGTAGTCGAGCAGCGCCGTGCTACATGAGCAAATTTAATGAAAATACTGCTGTTCTAGCCAGAGCCTCAAAGACGACAAAAGGCGAATCGTCCTGCTTACGTCACCGGAGCGCCGTTATGGTGCGCAGAGTTATGGCTACGCATATTTTTTGACAATAATGGTGGCCAAGGGGCTCTGATGTTGCATTCAAAGAACTGTTTACTTCCCATCTTTATCCCCGGAAAGCCGGGGGCCAATGGCAGGCCTTTGTGAGAAGCCCGTCATCGCTTGATTTTCATTCTTGCATCCATTGCGGAGCTCGTTTTCCTTCGGACTGGACAAACGGAGGGTGGGGGTTAAATTTAGCCCCACCCCCCCTAACGGAGGACCCTGCGTACGCCTATGATGATATGCATTGCGGCCACGCTACCAAGCACATCCTCGATAACCCAGCGACTATGGTGTTGCGCTACGTAGCTCGAGACTACATGTTCGATACCGGCCTCAATGGCCGCATTTCGATGCGAGACAAAATGAAAATTGCTCATGCATATAGATTTACGTGCATAGCAAGTAATTCATGTGGTCAAAATTATAGCATTCGCAGTCTCCCACTGCCGTGTCCCTCCTAATCGTATCGTCATTTTGGCACGTCAAACCGCATAATTAATTTTTCTAAAGCGCAGAGCCCAACACATTGCGGAGCTACACGGGGGTGTGTAGACGTTTGTGTGTTTCCTGTAATGCAAAGGCAAGATTATTTGCCCAGACAGTTGGCCCCTAAACTATAACCGTAAGTTCCTTTGCTCAAGACCACGCATTGGATAAACGCGGCAACCATATGGCTCTGCTTTGAATACGCGAAAAGACGTTATTCGAGGAACTGACGATTCAAAAAAAAAACTGTTTGCACAGCGCCCAGGCGTGCCTCAATGGCACATCCTGCCTGCCGGCCTCCCAAAATCCTAAAGGCGGCGAAATTTGAAGGCGTAATATCCAGATTACGGTTATTACGCATACTGCGCAAATTATTCAGGCTCCAAAGAGCCATTTGTCACAACGTGCGTGTCTTTCCACGATGGTGCCATAATCTCTGCCTATAACCACACGCGGGAAGTGGCAGTGCGGAAATGATAAATCGTGTACTCGCGTCTCGTTCGCTCGGTTGACGATCCATCACGTTGACATCGCGCCGCGTGCCACGGAATACCGTATGCATGGAGTAGCGGGCTCTGAAGCCAACCGCGGGTGCAGCAATGCATCTTTCCTTCCGCGACGATGAGCTGCCGAGTGAAGCTTCTGAATCGCGGCGTTCGCTAATTCAGACTCGACAGAAAAGAAGCTCCAAAATATCCAATATGTACTTCTGCAACCTTGCTCGTGCACGACCTCCCATCTGTTTTTGTGGTTACGTAAGGTAGGTTGTGTTCAACGAAGTGGCAGCACGACTTAACTTGCTATATATATAGTTACTTTGTATTGTGGCAGCAGTGCACCGAAACCTCTTTCTATGGGAACACCAGAACGTCGGGCTGACCCAATCACTGACAGCGCGACCTCGTCGTATTCGTCACTTCCTTGTCCTCATCTCTCTTCCCCAGTGGCACATACTGTACAAGCCGGCCAGCAACGACACCGCGTAACACGAACTGATCTCATGTTCGTGGCATATGGTTGAGCGATCCACTCGCAGACAGTGATGCCCGTAGCTACTTCCATTGCGTTGCCTTCGAGGTCGAAGGTATTCTCTCCTGCGCCCTTCCGATTCAGGAAAGTAGCTGGCCAACATAGACAGCAGATTCATCTCTCCTTTGCCTGCTGATCGTGTGTACACGTCTGCAACTCTTTCGGGCAGAGGCTGGAATTATGGCGCCATATAAGGTGCACTACACTCAACGGTTATTCGTAAAAACCACCACCGCAACTTTTAGTTAATAGCTTTCATTGTGAAAAGCTTTATTACACTCACAGAAACAGTAGGGAACCGCCTTATACTCTTGGTATAGGCATGCCGTCCCCGTGACCATATTGCTCACGAAAGCGCGTAGAGTCGCTGTTACTCACACGCTGCAAGCGGGAAAGAAATTACACAAGGGCTTCGAAATTCGTCCATCGTATGAAATATTGGTCCATCAAAACGCTTGTCACTTTTTAGTTCATTAGGTTCACTGAGGTTACAGCTTCATGCCTGTGCAAGTGTGAAAAGATACAAAGAGCTGACGTATTTGCAAACATGGCGCTTTTTAATTAATGCCTTAAGAGAGAGGAAAAAAACAGCTAAATGGTTCGCATCACCGGGGTGACCGATGCCCGCATGCGTGCGAACTGTTCAAAATCAATTACGGATCGTGCTGAGAGGCTACCTTGTGAACTCTTCAGCCCGCTCTAATTCCTTTGTCGTCTATGTTATGAAACCGATTCGAAGTCATCCGTGCGCGTCGGCCGGTATGTCCCGCTCGAGTCGTCGGCCCTCTCCCTTTCGCCACACCCACTGCCAATTTTCGTCGGGAATCGTCATTCGCAACCCAGTTGCCACAGATTGGTGTGCGCTCCCTCTTCCCTTTGCGATCGTAATTAATTTCCAGCGCTGCGCAGCCGTCGCTGCCCATTAGTTGCACACTGCGCTCGCTCTGCTGGATCACGTCGCTTATGAAGCAGATGTGTGCGTGTCTCTTAGAAGGGGGGAGGGGGGGGGAGTTCCAGATGGGGAGAAAAGGAAGCTCAACGGGAAGCTCTTTTAGAAAAACCGATCAAACCTCACGGATCGGTACAGGGGAAGAGAAGAAAGGCCCATGCAAAGGGAAAGGCGATTAACCTCTCGCGGCCACCATAGCACCTTTGGCTGCCCTGAACGATGAAGGAGGGAGACGCGCACAGAACCGGAGAAGGCAGGTAATACTGAGACGTCCACGGACACATTTGACTGCTCGCCTCGCTTTAAAAGGTGCTCGCGCTATAGGGCCGGTCCACGTTCAGCAACGCAGCAGCGGCATTATTCAAGCGTCCCGCGTCACGCGGTGTCGCGATGCAGCTGAGAGAGATGCTGACAGCACAGAGATTAGTCTTCCGAAGATTACGAGTGGATGCACAAAAGTGGGCCCGTAGTCACAAAAAATTACACCATCTCCCGCTAAAGGGGACCATGAGGCGATGCGAAGCCGGAGCACTTGCACGATCGCGTTCCGTTGGCGTTCGTTGGGCATGCTACCGACCTCGCGTCGTGGAACGCGAAGAGGGACGCTACGCGCGTCGTATCTTCCACCTAGCCTGGCCGTTAATTCTCACAGGGCGAGCGGGGAACGCGGTCGACAGGCGGGCGAGAGGGGGGCAGCGTAGGAGAGGAGAGAGAAGGGGAGGGGACGCGCATGCGCTCGAGCTCATCGCGGCGTTGCGCAGGAGAGAATTTCGGCATGTCTAGCCCGCGTTTCAGAGGAAGAGTGGAAAGGTGAGAGGGAAGTGGAGAGGGGAAGGGGAGAGGGAAAGCGGAGATGGGAAGGGGAGAGGGAGAGTGGAGAGGGGTAGAGGACAGGGGGAACGGTGAGGGGGAGTGGAGAGAAGGTGTGTGGAGAGGGTATGCGCATGCGCAGTAAGGGTGTGAGAAATGTGAGAAAATTTCAGCCAATCATGATGTTGAACACATCGTTAGCGAAGCCGGTTGACCAATGACAGTCAGTATTTACGAGCGACAAGTTTTGTGAATTTGGCCCTTGGTGCGAAAAAAGGGGAACAGTCGCGGACCAAAGAAAACCCAGATGGGGCCAATGGCGCGTACATTTGTGTCATTTCTTTTCTTTTATCCGGGCTGTGATATCAGAACACACGTTGCGGCTGTGTGTCTTGCACGGGGTCCGCGAGAAGATAACACCACGTTCACCTGCGACGGCGTCCGGAAAATCGGCGAATGGTCGTGTGGCGGGAGTGATTGAAACGCGGCGGCCAGGTCTGCACCGAGAACGACGGCACGCCCAATATCGGCGGCCGTTATAAATAAGAAAGGCGCTCCCACGAGCCGACACATGCGCCGGACGTCGTCATCGAGCCCCCTCTTCCCACCGCG